>NC_142517.1:160025384-160326923 GCF_057876585.1 Rhinolophus sinicus | reverse complement strand
AGACTGTATTCTAAATAAGACTGGTAACTTAAACTCTCTGAACCTCAGTTTCTTACTTTGTAAAAGCAGAGTAGTAATTCATATTGACTGGCTGAGAGGATTGAATAATGGAAAGCCTTGACAATGTCTGGTGAGTCAGGATGCCCAAAGAAGAATTGGTTTATGCTTGAGCCTTTGAACAAGTTACCATTATCAAGTAGTTCTCTAAAGGACTGTCAGAGCAAAGCTGTCCCTTGGTTCCCTCAAGTGCTATGGAATCATAGGAAGTCTAGAGGTCGCCCCATCCATTCCCCACCAAGGCAACCACCCGGTCTCCAGGATACATTATGTGCACCTGAACATGTCTACTTTGGAGAAATCGCTGCTTATATGCTCGCCTATCTTGTTTTAGAATGACTGTATTGGAAATTTTACCTTATAGATAGTCAGCCAAAATTTGCCTCTCACGCCTACTCGCGGGTCTTTGTTCTGCCACCTGGAACTCACAGTCACTTCCTTATTTTAAGTCAGCAAATGGGCTCCTGACCCCACTGCCGTAGGCCTTCCCTTTCCCAGACTCTTTTCCCCTCAGTTCCAGTGGTGCATTTGGGGGTACATGAATAGAAGGAAAAGCTTCATGGGGAGGGTCCTTCTGAGCACAGTAATGAGAAGACTCTTTTGCAAATTTGTGTTCAGGCTCAGGATAGAGGGCATGATTTAAACTGACACAATGACTGTTCACATTATCAATCATCTGCTACATAATAAAATCAGAACCGAACTTCTCTCTCCTCTGAGAAAGTGTCAGTGGAAGAGGACAGAGTCCCCTCTTGCTGCTGACCTAGCCTTCACTATAGAAATCAAAGAATGTTGGGTTCTTCAATTAAGTAGAGCCCAATCAGGAGCATGGGAAAATAGAGCAGAAATTGGTCACTTGGTTCTCAGGGAGTGAGAAAGCACTGGATGAATGGGACCCATTCTCTGTCTCTCTCTGTCTCACTCTCTTTCTCTCTTTCTCTGTCTCCTTCTATCTTTATTCTCTACTCTGTCTTTATTTTACCCACTTAGAAGACATCTTTTGGTAGAGAAAAATATCAAGAATGGGCTCACAGGAGGGTTTGGATTTGCAAATAATTTAACCTTGTCTTCTTTTATAGCCCTCTGGTGGTTGTATTTTCCAGGGTCTGATTTTAATAACAATAGCTACCATTTATCAACCACTTACGATGAAACATGGAATTGTTCTAAGCAATTGAGCATATTAATTCACTCAATCCTCAAAACAACCTTTGGGAAGAGACTATTATTATCATGAGTTTATAGATGAAATAAATAGGGAAGGGAATGGTTAAGTATCCTGCATAAGGACACACAGCTAATAAGGAGTCAAATGGAGCTTCAAATTGGCTGTCCAACTCCAAAAACTGCACTTTTTCCATTATGTAGAATTCCTGTAAAGGAGAATGTTTTTTTCTAAGTCCTAGCCTAACAAAGTTACCAAATGATTGTGACAAACTATACAGCCAACATTTCAGGGCAGGAGATAGGATATCCAACATGAGCTTTGCTATGGCACAATCTTCTTTTGGAGTTCTGTTTGTTTATAAAACAACCATAAAGTAAGCTGACTGACCCTGGGTCTAGTTTTTGATTGGTGAAAGAAATTGCTTGAAGAACAGGTGTCCTGAAACACTCCTAAAGTTGTGTTTGGTCAAGTAAGGCAATCTTCCTCTTTCTTTTTCTTCTCTCTTTCTTTCTCTCTCCCCTTCCTTCCTTTATTTCCTTTTTTTTGACTAACAAATTCCTGTGACTTTTGCATGAAAAGGATTTCTTTCTTCCTTTTTTTTTAGGCCCCCCCTCAACCTCTACCTTTTGACAACCATCAGCTTATTCTCTATATCTATGGGTCTGTTTTGTTTATTCATTTGTTTTGTTTTTTTAGATTCGACATACAAGTGAAGTCATATGGTATTTGTCTTTTCCTGTCTGACTTGTTTCACTTACCATAATATCCTCTAGGTCTATTTAAGTTGTTGAAAATGGCAAGATTTTATTCTTTTTTATACCTTACTAAAATTCCATTAAATATATATATATATCACCGCTTCTGTATCCATTTATCTTTAGATGGACACCTAGGTAGCTTCCATATCTTGGCTATTGCAAATAATGCTGCAATGAACATAGGGGTGCATATAGCTTTTTGAATTACTCTTTTAGTTTTCTTTGGATAAATACCCAGAAGTGGAATTGCTGGGTTGTATAGCAGCTCTGTTTTTAATTTTTTGAGGAAATTCCATACTATTTTCCACAGTGGCTGTACCAGTTTGCAATCCCACTGACAGTGCACAAGGGTTCCCTTTTCTCCATTTCTTCAACAATATTTGTTGTTTGTTGATTTATTGATAATAGCTATTCTGACCGGTGTGAGGTGATATCTCATTGTGGTTTTAATTTGCATTTCTCTGAGGATGCTGAGCAGCTTTTCCGTGTCTGTTGGCTATCTTTATGTATTCTTTGGAGAAATGACTATTCAAGTCCTCTATTTTTGAATGGGATTTTTTGTTTTGGGGTGTGATTTTTTTTTGTGTGTGTTAAGTTGAATGAGTTCTTTATAAATTGTGGCTGTCACCCCCTTATCAGATGTATCATTTGCAAATATCTTCTCCCATTCAGTAGGTTTCGTTTCACTTCATTGATGGTTCCTTTGCGCAGCAAAAATATTTTAGTTTGATGTCGTCCCATTTGTTTATTTCTTCTTTTGTTGCCCTTGTGTAAGGAGACAGATCCAAAAAGATATTACTAAGACCAATATCAAAGATTTTACTGCCTACGTTTTATTCTAGCAGTTTTATGATTTCAGGTCTTAAATTTAAGTTTTTAATCCATTTTTACTTTATTTTTGTATATTGTGTAAGAAAGTGGTCCAATTTCATTTTTTTGCATGTTATCTGTACAGGTTTCCCAACACCACTTCTTGAAGTGAATGTATTTACCATTGTATATCCTTGCTTCCTTTGTCCTCGACTAATTGACCATATAAACCAAGATTTATTTCTGGACTCTCTATTCTATCCTGTTGAACTATACAAGCTCGGTCAATTAAGTTTGTGAACTCATTCTAGAAAAAGAGCTATATACCTCATTGCTGAATATCACTATGGTCACCTTCGAAGTACCCTGGGGAAGATATGCATCGACGCCCATGCCTAGTCCACCCTTCAAAGCAATTTTGGAACTCTTTTACTAGAATGTCCGTCAGAGCTGTCGTCATATTACCCTTAATGTCCTGAATGTCATCAAAATGTCTTCCTTTCAATATTTCTTTAACTTTGGACACAAGAAGAAGTCATTGGGGGCCAGATCATGTGAGTAGGGAGGGTGTTCCAATACAGTTATTTGTTTACTGGCTGAAAACTCTCTCACAGACAGTGCTGTGTGAGCTGGTGCATTGTCATGATGCAAGAGCTCCTTCAGGACCATTTTTGCACACACCTTTCTCATGCCAAGATTTTCAGTTAAGATTTTCCCAACTGTTTTTCTATCGATGTTTACTTGGTCTGCTATGCTTCTTGCAGTCAGACAAATGTTTGCAATGTTTTCATCAGCACTGCGTGTTACTGGCCTCCCTGACTGTCTCTTCATTAGTGACGCATTCTCTCAACTCAGAAAAATGTTTAATCCAGTTGTACACAGCCGTTTTCTTCATGGCATTATCCCCATAAACTCAGACTAACATGTTTCTGATTTCACTTACACTCTTGCCAAGTATAACAAGAAATTTAATTTTTGTTCATTGCTCTAATTCAAGCTCAGACATTCTTGCAACGGCACACAAAATCATGCAACAACAATAATGAACGCCACCAGCAAGACACTGCCACACGTTGACACGAGCATAGCTGTGAGACATTGGTACACCACGGTTATGGGACTTACTGAGCTCTTTGTACAGTTCTGCCAATGTACCATGTTTCCCAAAAAATAAGACCTAGCCGGACCATCAGCTCTAATGAGTCTTTTGGAGCAAAAATTAATATACGACCAGGTCAATATAATATAATATAATATAATATAATATAATATAATATAATATAATATAATATAATATAATACAATACAATACAATATAATATATAACATAACATAATATAATATAATAAATACTGTGTCTTATATTAATTTTTGCTCCAAAAAACACATTAGAGCTGATTGTCTGGCTAGGTCTTATTTTCAGGGAAACACAGTA
Organism: Rhinolophus sinicus; assembly: GCF_057876585.1. Taxonomy (NCBI): domain Eukaryota; kingdom Metazoa; phylum Chordata; class Mammalia; order Chiroptera; family Rhinolophidae; genus Rhinolophus; species Rhinolophus sinicus. Next base: position 160,322,695 of record NC_142517.1, on the reverse strand, counting down.
AGCGCACGTAGAAAGTTCGCAAACTTAATTGTCAGACCTTTTGTATATCTGTTTTTATGTCAATACCATAGTGTTTTCTTTATTGTAGCTTTGTAGTATAGTTTGAAGTCGGGGAGCATGATGCCTCCAAATTTGTTCTTTCTCAAGGTTTCTTTGGCTAGTCAGAGTCTTTTGTGGTTCCACATAAATTTTAGAATTAGTTGTTCTAGCTGTGAGAAGAATGCCATTGACATTTTAATAGGATTTGCATTGAATCTGCATGTTGCTTTAGGTAGTAAGGATATTTAACAATATTAATCCTTCCAGCCCATGAGCATGGTATATCCTTCCATTTATTTGTATCATCTTCAATTTCTTTCTTCAATGTCTTATAGTTTTCAGAGTATAAGTCTTTCACTTTTCGTGTTAAATTTATTCCTAGGTATTTTATGCTTTTTGGTACAATTGTAAATGGGATTGTTTCCTTAATTTCTCATTTTGATTGCTCATTGTTGGTGTAGAAAAACACAACAAATTTCTATATATTGATTTTGTATCCTGCAACTTTACTGAATTCATTTATTAATTTTAATAGTTTTTTGTTGGACTCTTTAGGGTTTTCTCTGTATAGTATCATGTCATCTGGAAATAGTGAGAGTTTTACTTCTTCCTTTCTGATTTGGATGCCTTTTATTTCTTTTTCTTGTCTGATTGCTGTGGCTAGGACTTCCAATACTATCTTGAATAGAAATTTTGAGAGTGAGCATCCTTGTCTTGTTCCTGAACCTAGAGGAAAAGCTTTCAACTTTACCACTGAGTATGACGTTAGCTATGGATTTGTCATATCTAGCCTTTATTATGTTGAGATATATTCCTTCTATACCCACTTAGTTCGAAGGATGTTTAATTTTGCAAATGCTTTTTCTTCATATTGAGCTGATCATATGATTTTTATCCTTCATTTTTTTAATGTGGTGTATCACATTGATTAATTTACAGATGATGAAACCTCCTTGTATCCCTGGGCTGTATCCCACTTGGTCATGGTGTATAATCCTTTTAATGCATTGTTGAATCCAGTTTGCTAATATTTTGTTGAGAATTTTTGTATCTGTGTTCATCAAGGATATATCAAATAAGCCATCTTTATTCTTGGACCCCTGACTCAACACATTGTGAGATATCTAGACATTCCAGTAGGATACCTTTGCTAGTTCTCAACTTGTTGCCTCTCAGATCCAAATTCACTATTCATTGCCTGTGCTGCAAAAATAATGGGCCCTTTAAATATTTTTCCTTTGCCAATTTGACAAAACATTAGGCTTTTTCAGAAGGGGTTGCTGGAGAAAACTTATAGGAAGAATTTGCTTTCCTTCCTGGTTTCTTTGTGTTTTGCAGCAGGCTCCTGCAGTATAGATGGCTTCTCTGGCAACCAGTAATACATGAGTTTTCTCCAAAATTATGCTGTTGCAGTGCATTGCGGTCAGCAATACCCAGCAGCCAGCAGCTTCCCTTGGCATTCCACTTAGGCATATTTGTAGTAGAATACCTCCACGAAGACACCTACCCTTTAACAGCTTACCCCCCATCCACAAGGTGCATTTCTAGCATGTTCCCCTAGAGACTTTTGGAACCACAGAGACTTTTTTGACATTCAGTGACTCACATGCCACACCCACTTCAACCAGGGGTTCAGCTCTCAGCCTGGAAGAGCTTGGGGGACTGTTCCATGATTATTCTATCTCAGCCCCAGGATTATTGGCTGTTCCTTACAGCTGCTATTCCTAAAACTAAGACTTCTTTTTACTTCTAACTACCCATTCCATCATTACTCCAATCCTCTGTTATGGTTAATAATTCTTCATATTAAACTTCCTCTGTTCAAATTACTGTGTGATTTCTGCCTGCTGATTGGACCTTGACTGATACAATGCCTCTGTTGTACAATTTGAATGTTAATCCTGAACTAGATAGTTTAGATAATGAAAATACTCACTTTAGTTAAGACTCTTCTTGAAACAATTAAGAGTAATCTAACTCAAATGATGTTAAACAAAAAAAATGTATTGGTTCAAAACACAAAATCTCAAACAGAGCAGAAATGAGGGGTTCAGGGAATCAAATGAAATGTACCAAGTCTCTCTCTCTGTTCTTCTTTCTTTCTCTCGCCCTCCTTCCACTCTCTATCTTGCTTCTGTTTTTCTGCACATGGCCTCATTGTTTTAGGCCATCTATAAGTGTGCATCAAAAATCATGGCTGCATTTGTGTCCATGCTTTATAATTCTGTTTGAATCCTGTTCTATGCCTTAAAAAAATGTATTATTTTCTTTCACGTCCAGTTAGAAAAATCTTGAGAAAATTTTTTGACTTTGCTTGGGCCACGGGCCCATCATAGACAAATCACTGTGACCAGATAGAGGGACTGTAATTTGGCCCATCTTGGATCACATGCTCAGTTCTTTGGCCAGAGAAGTGGGTGCAGTGGTTAGCAGTGCCCAAAAGATTCACTTGTTTGGAGTGGTAAGAATTTTGATTTTCAAAAAAAAAAAAAAGGGGGGGATGCGGTTCTGAGCAAACAAAACTAGCATATTAAAGTATTGGCTCAAACTTCATGAACTAAAAAAGATAAAGTATTTCTGGTCCAAAATAGTGGCTAAATAATGATAATCCCCCTTCTTCGACTAATTGATTAAAGTAATAATTGTTAGCACATTTCCCCCGTCCAACAGGATTTAAGTGTAGCACATATGTTTGTTGCCTTTCAATAGACACAGTCACTCCCATATTGCTTACAAATGAAACCCTGATTTGGTTCACCCTTATCATGGACATGTCCTCAGAGGAGAACCCAGCCCCAGCCCTGAAGAGTAAGTCTGTTAGGAAACCCATTGTGGAAATTCCCACCCCCCTTTCCCCCCCAATAATTGTTTAGGAATGAGTGTGTGAGGCAAATGATACCTGAGAAAAACTTTTCTGGGGTGAGAGGCAGCTTCTAAGAGAGGTTGTCCTCTAATTGGGAGGGAAAACTGTACTTTTTAAAAGTCTCAACATTGCTGTATGAGGGGAAGATACCTGGAGAGGAGGACGCCACCTTGAAACCTTTATGAGACAAACAAGGAGACGAAAACCAAATCACTGGGGACAGAAGCAGAACACAAGAAAAGAGCCAGAATCTTTGATGATGCTATTGAGCTCCTAAATTAACCAACATGGAAATCACTCTATCTCTAGAATCGCTATAAGGAAAAAGAAATTCCTTACTGTTTAGGCCACTTTCAGTTGGATTTTCTGTTACGTCCAGCCAAAAGCATAGGATTAAAATCCAAAACCTCACTTCTCATCAGCGTTACATCAGGAAATAGCTTATTTCCTTGGAAAATCAGATCTTTTTATCTTATGAAGAAATAGCAATGGGAATATTAGGGCTAATAAAATCAGCTAAAGTATCACTAACCTTATAGTCACACGATATCATTGGGTCACTTACCACACACAATCTGATGTCTACACAGATTTAGATCTAATCCATGTAAGGCAGATGTGTCTCTCTTTACGAGTGAATATGCCCTTTGGGGGCACAAAAAGCCACCTTGTCAAAGCAATGTCGTGTGCCAGAGAGACAGACATAGATATTTGAAATCCATTACGCCCTTCACAGCCCATGTGGACATCTCTCATTTGGAATGCCGTCTGCTGAGCTCTTCCAAAACTGTACTCGACAGGTAATTTTAGCTGTAAGAAATGCATTCAACTGACATGCAGCTATTTGGTTTTTCTCAACAGGAATGAAGGGATATATAAACCTCACATTGATATCTTCTTTTTATAGTTTTTTCTGTACTACACAATATAGTCCTTAAATACGTGTATTCTGATTCTTCAGTTTTTACCTTTTAAAATGTCTCTTTTTGTTATAAAGATTACAATTTCCTAAGAGGCTACGTAGTAGGGATGCTCTTTAGTCTCAGAATCATACCGTGACATCTTGGTTCTCTCACTCACTGTTGTCATTGTAACTTTGGGCAAGTTACTTACTGCTGAGCCTCAGTTCCTCCCCTGTAAATATGAATAACGTGTCCTTTCACAATGGCATCACTCACTTTCATACAACATGTTTGTCTACAAGTTGTCACATTTTTCAGTTGTACTGATTTTAAGTCACATAGGGATTTGGCTGGAAGAGAATATTATTCTTTGACTTTTAATGCTGGGTTCTCAGTGGAAAGCAGTTGACTCTTCATTTCTTCTTCATGATCTCATAAGTATAGAGGATTCTGGACCCTTCCAATGCATCAGCATTGACAACAGAGTTCACAAAGTAGCTCTTCCCACTATAAACACATAGAAATGCCAGGTAACTATTATTAATTACTTTTTAATGGAAGAAGTAAATTAAAAAATAAGAGAAATAAAACAATTAATTCTGGAAATGAAGCAAAAACTCAAAGCCAGAGAAATAAGATCCAGAAATTGCTCATAGCACAGGGTAAGACTAAACCAGGATATTGGTCCTGGGGTATGAGTGCTGAGTAGCAGCATCTGTAGGACCCTGGGGCTCTATAAGATTTCTGAGTAGGGTAATCTACCTAGAAACATTGCAGCAGAATAGCAGAGTATTAAACACAAGGGGAAAAATCCTTTAAAAAACAAACAGAAAGGAAAGACTGATTGCCTACACTGGGCCATCTTTGGATAGGCAACAAAATAGAAGTCAGAGGCCAAAGGAATTAATGTCTTAAAAGTGCTAAGAGAAATTAACTGCCATCCTTGTATATGCCTTATAACCAAACCTCAAGCTATAAAAAACCAAAAATGAACAGGATTGCAAGAAAATGTATAAATCTAGAATCATGGTGGAAGATGATAATACAGATATCCAAAACTGATAGATCAGAGTAAAAAAAAATCAGTAAGCCTGTAGAAAATTTGAACCACACAATCATCACCTTTATATAAAAACAATATGTACTCTATTATCAAGATTATTCTTTTGAATTATTTTGAATTATTACCATCTTAATTCTTTTGAAGCACACATAAATGCTTTCAAAAATGAATTATATATTAGTCTATAAGAGAAATACCAAAAAATTGATGTTTTCTCTGAACAAAATTCAATAAAATGTATAATAAATTATTAAAAGATAGAAAATAAACGCTCATGAATTGTAGAAACTAAAACATACATTTTTGGTAATTTACTTTCCAAAGAAAAAATTAAGATAGAAATTTAAAATATGTAGACCCAAATGACAATGAAAATACCACTAATTAAAATGTGGATAAATCCAGGAGAGTATAGCCTTGAATATAATAGAAATAGTAAAGATCCATGAGCTCAATGTTCAGTTCAAGAAGATGGAAAAAGAGCAACAGGGTGAATTCAAAGGTAGCAAGATGGTAGCAAGAAGAAATAAAAACAAGAGTAGAAATTCATAAAATTAAAAGAATGAAAAATAGCTACTATCTTATGTTTTGAAAGACTAATAGAGAAATGTTTGCTGATAAACCAAATATATAAAGGAGATATAAATAACGATATTAGAAATGAAAGGGGCTCATAATTACAGATAAAGAAGGAAAATTTAAATCCACAAGAAATTATTATGTCAAGTCATATGAAATTGTCAATATTCAATTTTTTGACCTTACAAAACCACAATTTTATGTTATTCTAAACAACCATAAGCCCAAACATTTGAAAATATAATCAACCAGATAAATATAAATGACCAAAATTAACTAACAAGGGAATTTAAAAACTTTAATCTACTTATAATCATTAAAAAATTTGAATTTATCATGGAAAAAAAATAGTCTATCCCCCAAACAGAATAAGGCCCAGATAATTTATAGCCTAGTGTTAGCAAACCTTCAAGAAACTACAGTTTACACCTTATTCTCTTCCAGAGAATAGAAAAAAATATAGGAAACAAACAAAAAAAATAAATAAAGAAGAAAAGAAAAGAAAAATTATTGGCTCCATTTCAAGGTATCAACGCTAAAGAAATCTTCCCACATAAGGATAGGAAGCTACATCCTGGGGTGGTCACAAAGTTTATAATAGCCCAAATCATAAATGACTAAATTTCTTACAATGCAGATATTCAATAGAGCAATGGATAAATTATGGAGTATTCATACTGTAGTCAAAACAAATCAATCAGAACTACCTGTTTCAGCATAGATAAATCTTAAAATATTAATTTGCAGTGAAAAAATAAGCTGTAAAAGAAAATGTACAGGATGATATCCTTTATAGTAATCTTTTAAACTTATAGAGATAGTGTCTATAAACAACTGCACTTTCTTTATGGATACACAGGTAATAAAAGTATTAAAACATATGGCAGTGACACTTAGGACAGTCGTTACTTCTGAAGATGAAGTGAAATAGTTAGAATAGGATTGAGGAAGGAATTTCAATGATATCAGTGTCAAAATATTTGTAATGGTTAAAGTAAATCGCTGTAGTGGATTTAGTATGTTCAACCCCAAAGATATGTTCCACCAAAAGCCTATGAATATGACCCTATTTGGAAAAAGAATCTTTGTAGATGCAATTAAGGTAAGGATCTTGACATGAGAACATCTAAATTAGGGCAGGTCCTATATCCAATGATAAGTGTCTGGGGAAGAGAAGACAAAGGAAGAAGAAGACACACAGAGAAACTCCAAGGATTGCTAGCAGCCACCAGAGGTTATGATAGGGGAATGGAAAAGATTCTCCTTCAGAGTCTCCTCCAGAAAGAACTAACCCTCCTGACATCTTGATTTTGCACTTCTGGCATCCAGAACTTTGAGAGAATAATTTTTTATTGTTTTAAGGTATCAAGTTTGTGGTAGTTTCTAATGGCAGCCTATATTGGAAAAACCTACAGTTCTCCACCTGTGTGTCATTATTACTCACACAAAATACTTTACTTCTGACACTTCTGGTCATCATATGTGTGGGGGTTTTCACCCACCAAGCAATTTTCTGTGACACCAAGTGGGTACTCTACAATTTCACTCAATTCTGACGCTACATACGTACCTGGAGATACAGTGTCAGATCCCACAGGGTGAGGATCAGTCCCACCAGATTAGATAGATGATAGATAGATAGGTAGGTAGACAGACAGACAGACAGACAGACAGACAGACAGACAGATAGATCTAGATATATGAAGGGGAGGCCCATCAAGGCTATGATAAAATGTTCCTTCGTGTCTTCCAGCTGCTTTGGCTCCAGATGTACATGCCGACTTAATAGTGGAGAATAAAATTAGTTCTGTGTTTCATTTTCTCCTTTGTCTAACTCTGGCCACTAGACCAAAAATGTATTTTGTTTTTGTTTTGGCTTAAACAACAGGCATTTATTTCTCACAATTTTGGAGGCTGGGAAGTCTAAGATCAAGGTGCTAATTCTGTTCCCCAGTGAGGGAGGGCCTTCTTCCTGGTTTACAGACAGCCAACACCGAAAAGGTTTTGCAGTCCTTGCTTTTGGTGTTCTCCATGGCATGTTCAAAAAGTCTTGCATTAAACCCAGAATCAATGTTTTCAAGAATAATTACACAAAGTCTTGTATTTTTAAAAAATCATTTATGCAAAGCAATGAAGGGTTATTTAATGTGTTTTGTGGCAGTTAATGGATAAAGAGTTGGGTGGTGCACTTCTATGAATGTATATTAATTTTTTATATTAATCATTTTGAAAATAATTACCTTTTGTTAGTCTGTTTGTACTGTTAAGTTGCATTTTCCTGGAATATAAACTTGACCTGCAGCATAAACTTCTAAACAGAAGTGGCACCTTATTAACATGGGTAGAACCTAACAAAGGGAAGAAGATTCTCTGTAATCATTCAGCTTCCCCTCCTAATTAACTCATCATGCCTCTGACCCAACATGGCACAGAGTAGCTGGTGAGGTACAATTTTAGAAATTGTTTTCGAGGCATCTGTGTTCTTAGATGGAGACAATAACTAAACCAGGAACAGAGTTTCATTATTATGGAAGGAATTACACACACACACACACCCCAACCCCACTGACTTATGTAAATATAAGGACTATTAGTATGCTTTCTCATGAGAAAAGGATTTCTTGGGACAGAAGAACAAAGACACTACCCCTTTTCCCTTAGAATTGAAGTCCACTAACCTACCAGCATCATCCAAAATGGTCCTATCCTCTGGCAGAGCAGAGCACTACAGTTTTCAAAAGAGATGGCACCGAAACGGAAGGGTGAGTTCAAGGTGGTGACCTGAACTAAACACAGAATTCCGACAGCTGGATTCTCTGTGAGACCCAGCTCTCCTGGCATTGTGTTGAATGCACGGATGAAAGTGAAGACAGCTGATCTCAGGGGCTAAGCATGAGACCCCGGGCTAATGAAGACAGACAAGCATCCATCAGCCTGCACAAGACCGACACTGAACGGTGATACTGCGTGGCAGGGACCAGATTACATTGCTAGTGAACTAATCAGATTTCTAGTTCTCTCTTTTTGAGGTTTGACAGGGTGGATTCTTTTGCACCAAGAAAGCTCCTGAGAGTCTCCTCACAGGGGATGTCCTGGAAAAGAACATGTGAGAACTTGAGTAAATTATTGGAAAAATGAAAACTATAAGATCATATTGTTCTTTAAGCTGGAAATATGTGTCTTACAGGTAACATATATGGCTCTTCAGCTCAGGAATCTACCACTGAGTGAAATTTCCTCTGTGTCTCATATTTAAATTTCCAGGTAAGTGGGTCTAATTAGCTTGCCCAGGTCAGGTATCCATTTCTGGTCTTTGCAGCTAGGACACCAGGAAGAGGGGGGCCAATCGGCAGAAGTGAGCAGGCCAGCATCGACAGAAAGGTCAGTGTTGAAATAATATTGACACAAGAAGAGAGACAGGCAATGTTGCTTAGAAGAACACAGATTTTGAGCTAGAAAGACATGCGTTTAAAGGCTGAAGCTGTCACTTGTGCTCTGAATCACCTCAGGAAAAATTAATATATTTGAGCCTCAACTCCCCTGTCAGTAAAGTGGGAATAATACCAACCTAATAAAAGAGTTATGAATATAAAATAAGGTAAAGCTATAAAATGACTCATACAGTTCTTGGCGCATAGCTTATTCTCAGGAAAAGGTCAATGATATTTTTAACTCTACTAACAAAACTTAGATAGGTGTTCTTCCAAGGTGCCTTATAACCTCCAGAGTATTGTTCTCTGAAGTTTGTAAATGCGTTCAGATCTTTTGGGAAAATGTATTAGAATATTGGGAAGAAATTGTATTTGTGTTGTGTTTCTGGCTTCATAACTACTTCATAAAGATAAGACCAGGGAGTACTGTGATATTTTTCTGGCTGTTTGTCCTATAAGAACGAGTGCATTAGTCAGAATTTGTATGATTGCAAATGAAAGAAATCCAACTGGCTTAAACAACAAAAAAGGAAATGTACTGCCTCACGTAAATGAAAAAGCCCAGTGTATAGTGGCTTCAAGATTGTTTGGATCCAGGTACACAAAAGACGAAGCCAGGAATGTCTTAGTTCTGCTTTCCTCTGTATGGCTGCATTATCAGCCAGGCTCTCCTGAAGTGGTAGCAAAGATTTCAAAAGCAACTCCAGGCTTATAGTCTATTCATTGGAAAGAGAGTATCTCTTTCTTAATAGTTCCAATGCAAAACTGAAGGAAAACTCTCATAGGTCCAAGTTGGGTCACATGTCCACCTCTGAACCAATCATGAGGGCATGAGGTATAGTATTCTGATTGAACAGGTTTGGGTCATATATTCCTCACTAGAGACTGGGATGGCGGTGGTGGACAGCTCTTACCTGAAGCACATGGAGGGGTAGTGGTATTATTGGGACATATTTACTAAAAGAAGAGGATAAGGACGGTATGCTGGAGAGGAAAACAAACAGTTGTGAGAGGGAAAGTAAAACAAAATGACTACCCTCTTTTTTTGCTGCTCCAAAATAATTACATATCTACCTCATAGTGGGCACTGAAATATATTTGCTACTCTTATTTGAAAGAAATTATATAAACCTGGCCACTAATGTACTCTTGGATAAGAAAAATGAGGTCAACCACATGAAGATTAACTTATCAGAAGCTGCAGATAAATTACTTTATATAAGAGTAGTTTTGCTCTTATCTGGATGAGTTTTGTGTGTGTGACCACTACCCTAACCAGCTCATCCTATAACAAAGGAAATTGCCATCTGTCACTTTGCTTGTATGAAATATTTCTGGAGGTGGCTTGCCAACTTCAGCCAGAATTATAGAACTAATGAGTTTTTAGCTACCATATGCACAGAGTGTAATAATAGCAGGTTCTAGGCAAATGTTGTCTACTTGTACTGGGAGTGTTTCCCTCCATGATAGGAGCAGATGCCCAAGGCTCTATTAAGAATTCTGTTTTCTTCATAAATCTGTACAGTGACACAGAGACCTCATGTTCTAGTGAAGTGATTTTTATATGGAAAACATAGTCCTTGTCAACACATTTCTCCAGGGTTTTCAACCCTTATTATGTTAGACATGAGTACCAGATGCCTTTTAAGAAATTTGGCCACTTTGGAATTTCTGGAAGGTCTTCTGCTCTTTTGATGCCTTACTGATTTATGGGAAAGCAAACAAGATTTTAATTTCCTAATACTTCTTGCTACTTTATGTTAAAATGACTCTTTGTATCTAACCCAGTACTTTATGCATAATTACTGTAACTAACAGTCAAAATACATTAGATTATGTGGTTGTAAAAAATGACCCCAAATTTCAATGTCCTATAATAACAAAAGCTTATTTCTCATTCTCTGTACATGTTCCACCATTTTCCATAGGTTACCATGCAGTTTGTTTCCTTTGGGTTCTAGTATGTGGGATTCCACCGTAGGAAATTTATAAATATTCACAGGAGATTATAGGGGGTGGGTAGGTGAGTATCTTAAACATTTATAAGTTATGATACCTTTTAAAAAAACTAATACCAGAAACCCCAGCTCTCTCCACTGATAATGCTTCAAAGCAACTATAGCCCCGTAACAATGAACACCCCTGGTGCCCAGATCTTGGTTTCTAAATTCCATTCACCAGTGCTGAAAGAAATCAGGACTCTTCTGAGAAATGGCTGATTCTAGGTTTGGGTCAGGGAACGATCATTTCAGAAAACAATGAAGCATTAAGAACACATATGCACTCAACAATTGCTGGACACTTGGATTGTTTCAACTTTCTGGCTATTATAAATAAGAATGTATGAACATCCACATACAAGTTTTTTTGTAGATACGCGTATATGTTTTCAATTCTCTGGGGAATACAGCTAGGACTGGAAAGTTTAGGTCATAGTAACTCTATGTTTAACTTTTTAAAGAAGGGCCAGGCTGTTTTCTGAAGCAGCAGCAACATGCACATTCTCAGGGTCAATGTACAAATGTTCCAATTTCTCTACATCCTCTCTAACACTTGTTATTTTTGTTTTCTTTCTTATAGCCATCCTAGTGGGTAGAAAGTGGTATCACACTGTGGGTTTTATTTGCATTTCCCTAATGACTAATGATGTTAAGCATCTTTAATGTGCTTGTTGGCTATTTGTAGATCTTCTTTGGAGAAGTGTCTGTTCAGATCTCTTGCCCATTTTTAAATTGGGCTATTTTTCTTTTCATTGTTGAGTTGTAAGAGTTTTTTGTATATTCTGCATACAAGACCCTTATCAGATATATGATTTGCAAATATTTTCTCTCAATCTGTGGGTTGCTTCTCACTTCCTTGATGGTGTCCTTTAAAGCATGAAAAGTTTTCATTTTGATGATGTCCAATTTATCTATTTATTTCTTTTGCACTGTGTTTTTGGTGTCATGTTTAGTTCTTGCATTTAGACCTTTGATTCATTTTGAGCTGATTTTTGTATATAGTGTGAGTTAGGGGTCCAAATTCATTCTTTTGCATGTGAATACTTAGTTTTCCTAGAACCGTTTGTTGAAAAGATTATTCTTTATTTAATTATCTTGGAAACTTTGCTAAAAGTCAATTGACTGAAAATGATGTTTATTTCTGGATTCTCAATTCCGTTCCATTGATATATATGTTTATCCTTATGCGAGTACCACACTATCTTGATTATTGTAGCTTTGTACTAAGTTTTAAAATTGAAAAATGTGAATCTTCAAATTTTGTTCTCTTTTTCAAGGTTGTTTTGGCTATTCTGCATCACTTGCATTTTGATATAAATTTTAGGATTGGCTTGTCAAATCCTGCAAAAAAACCAGTGGGATATTATGGGGATTCTATTGCATCAGTACGTCAGTTTGGGTAACATTGTTGCTTAACAATATTAAGACTTCAGATTCATGAACATGGGATATCTTTCAATTTATTTAGTAGTTCACTATGGTCAAAGGATAAGGTTTAACAATTAGTCAGGAAATGCAAGGTTTGCTTCATTATGAATTTACTCTGAAATTTAGAAGGCTTAACATCACAAATATTTTTTTCTAATTCGTAATACATGTCCAGTGCAATTTGACTGGGGGTAGGGCTCCAAGATAGCCATTCAAGGATCCAGGCTAATGGAGGCTATGTCATCTTATAGCTGCATCATTTAGAATATATGTCTTCTAGGTCATGAAGAGAAAAAGAGAGAGAACTGAAGGGCCATGCACTGGCTTTTAAAAGTTTAGATCAGAAATGATACATGTATCTTTTGCTAACAACAGCAGTTTACAAGACTAGTCACCTGACCCTGGCTGACTGTAAGGGGTCTGGAAAATGTCAGGGAGCACATGAATGTTTAGTGAGTAGTAAATGTCTGTTGTGAACTGAATTGTGTCCCCTTCAAATTCATATGTTGATGCCCTAACTCCCAATATGACTATATCTAGAGATAGAACCTTTAAGGAGTTAATTAAGTCAGTCATAGTGGTGGGGCCCTAAACTGATAGGACTGGTTCCTTATGAGAAGCGGAAGAGGCACCAAAGAGCTCTCTTTCTCTCTCTCTCTATGTGTGTGTGTGTGTGTTGGGGGGGGGGGGGGGGTGCCAGAAAAGAGGCCATGTGAAGATACACTGAGACAGCTACAAGCCAGGAAGAGAGGCTTCACCAAACAACTGTATTGGGACCTTGATCTTGGAATTCCAGCCTCTAGAACCATAAGAAAATTATTTCTGCTGTTTAAGCCACTCAATCTATAGCATCTTGTTATAGTAGCCTAACCTGACAAATACAATGTCTCAGCCACACAGAGGGAGAGAAGAATGGAAAGATAGATTGGGCCATATTGCAGAATGTTTTAAATTAATCTATACCTAATTGTTAAGCAATAGAAAGCTTTGGGTTTTTTTTTTAACAGCTTAACAGCAACAGGTCATCTTTTTCCTCCACGGGATTTATGAGATTTAGGAGAGGAGTGGGTTGGCATCACACACACACACAACTAGGTACTGCTTTAAATGTTTGATTTATACAGATTATAGAAGTCATACGCAGAACACCCATGGGTTTTATTTATTTTTCCAGTCAGTTCTGCCTTCAAATCTGGCTCCTTTTGTTTGTTTGTTTGTTCTCTTATTCTTTTATGTTCTTCTCGTGCAGTTCCCTAGAGGAAAAATGAGGCACTATTACTACAGGACAATGAATACTGGGTAAGCAATAGCAACAGTATAAGAAGAGAGAGAGTAATTACAACAAAACTACACACTTTTTCCTTTGTGCGCCTGGGAATATAGAATGTTGTGTGCCACTCAAATCCATTTCTTATTGTCCAAAAATAACATCATTATAAGATTAATATTTTCTGTGGAATTTTAAAAAGCATATCATTTTATTCAAATGCATGAGTAGAAATAGGGTTTTTGTCAGTGAAGTGTCATTTGGGTGGGGCTTGGTTTCTTCTCCCGTATCACAATGTTACACATTACCCCACAATTTAATGACTTAAAACACCAATGGCACCAGCAGCATTTGAGAATTTAACAGAAATGCAAAATTTTAAGTCCTACCCCAGACCTCTTGAATCAGAGCTCTGGGGTGGGGTCTGGCAACCTGTGATTAATAAGCACCGGAGGCTATTCTCATGCTCACTCCAGTTTGATAACGACTGTGAAAATAACATTTGTTTAACTCACCTGGCATTCCGGAGTGCTTTGTTACGAGAGAGTGGAAGGGGTAAAGTTGTACACAACTGCTGCCCAGGTAATGGAGCGCAGACAGCTATGCAGGTGCACATGTCATTCTTGGGAGTTCCGTGTTAAATAAAAAGTAAATCATGGCTTCTTAAAAGAAAGACTTTATCCAAGGGGTCTACTGCAATGAGGTTTGTAATAGAGGAGAGAGATCCGACTCAACTCCGAATACAACAAGGACAAGTGGAGATTTATAGCCAAACAGCCGGGTGGGGATCAGTGTATGGAAATCTACTAGATGAAACTAATGGGATTCCTGCTAGACCTACTCAACAGGATTCTTGCTGAAGGCAGGCCAGGTGATAAGATTTTGAGGATAAGTGATGAAGAGTTTGATGTCAAGGGTTGGGGATTTTCTGCTAAACTGACCCAGCAGGATTCCTGCTAAAACTAAGATAATACTCAAGGACTTAGAGGAATGGGACAAGAGTTAGATCAAAGAGAGTTTTTGTCACCCATTAAGATAAAAGGTGAATGACTGATATCTCTTGATGCCTTTTTACTGATGAGGAACCTGAGGACAGAGGGATTACAGGACTTACCCACATGACGTGGACACTAAAAGGCAGTGCAGACACTAGGTCCCAGCTTGCCCAGAGACGACCAGCTCAGAACATTCTAAAACTACACACCACAGAGTCTGGAAGAGGACGATGGCCACTAGAGGTGGGACCCAAACTCCTCCTCAAGGGAGATATGACCCAGTGGAGAACTCCATAGTCTCATGAAGCTCAGACTTGGAATGCACCTACTAGTAGAACCTTTTGAAGATTAAACATTTTTAAAAAGCAAATTTTTATTTTTGTTTCGGTGAGGACAATGTTAGAAAGTAACATCTACTATGACCGTAATTTCATAAGAGAAACAATATTTTTACACCAAAAATAATTAGGTGTAATCTGAAGATACAGGACCAATTTTTAAAAATATTAAATACATTTGGCTTTAAAAACAAAAAAATTTTGACTGTGTATTTTCCTCTTATTTCCCCAAAGAGCAATAAAAGTTTGTGAGCAAATGCTCATATGGAGTTCGAATGAACAAAGCCACATAAGAGGCTCAAATGCTCTGCTTTTGACCCCTGACTGACTAACACGGGACCTGACTGCCGGCCTTCCCCCGCAATGTGCCATCATTTGATAAATGCCTACTTGCATTTGATAAATGTTCTTTGATGATAAAAATGATGAGAACAGAATGGATTTATAATATTTATTACAGTTGGGAAACAACATGCTAGAGGTACAGAGGACCTAAATTGCTTTTCCAAGGTCACATAACCAGTTATTAAAGGAGCTGGTGCTGGAATTTAAATCTTCTGTCTCCTCATTCAGAATCCTGCACTCTTAGACCACACAGATATTGATAAAGGAAATCTAATAAGATGTCTCTTATTTGCTTGGGGGAATATATTAACTTAACCAGGCAAGAAAGATATGATGAAATCAAACGTCAGGGACTTATTACAAGATATAAAATTAATATCAACCCAAGAGATCTTAGGAAATTTGGGGATGTTAGTTTCAAGTGGCAATAAGACAGCATAAGGAGGAGTAGAGTTTGGGGGTGGGAACAAGGAATGTTTTTCTATGATGAAACACAAATGCTAGAGTGGCCAGGTTGCACTTATGCAGATGCTAATCAATTTCTGGTGTTCTAAACTGGCCAGACTTGTTAGACAGGCTTTAAACTGAGAGGGAAAGCAGCAGGAGCATCCATCGTCAGATATATTTATCAATGGACTGAGGGTTGGTCAGTGGAAAAGAGCATTGAAAAATTAAACATTGGTGTACACAGCAATGAAGTAGCTTTGTGTATTATATTTCAGATGTATCAAAATATGGGGTAACCACACTGTGGCATCTTAGATGAGTTTAATTATGCAAGAAAAGGAAGAGGAAGTGGACTTACCATGACAGACAAGTGAAATGACTGTGGTAAAAATCAAAAGGCTTCCTACAACCAAAATCTGTTATGGAAAGTAAGCCAGGTAACTAATACTTGTTTAAATTACTAATACTTGTTAAAACAATACTTGTTTAAGTCTTTCTTGCATGGGAGGTTCTATAGCAATATCGTCTGTGTTACAGGACCTGACAACGATGTAAGATTCGAGTTCTCTGAACGGTTGAGCATCTCTCTTCAGAGTGCTTTTTAGTTTCTAAGAATGTAACGTGGGCAGGAAGTAGAGAAGTTAACCAGAAGTAAGGTTTTCATGTGCTCAAAGGAGGTCACGGCAAACATCATATGAGATAAAGGAGATGTGTTTTGAGAAGTGCCTTCTGGGCTGGCAGCTCATACTGCTCTCCCTGGTACACCCAGCTGTATATACTTGCTGGGTCGTTACTCTCAGCCCCTGGGATGTATTCAGGTTCAAATGCAGCTTCCTTTCTCCTACTGGTAACAGTCAGAGGAGGCTATTTCCTATTTCCTAGCTTTCCTCTTCACATTCATAGCATTCTCCATGGACTAACCTTGCCCTAATTTAATTAGCCAACAAGTTCTCCCTTCTAAAGGATCCTAGTTTAGTCACTAGACGGTTCAGACATAACAATATTGCCCTACAATGCAAAAAACGTCGGAGTTTAAGGTATCCCTGAACTTTAAGACTGGGTGCTTTTTGTTCATTTGTTTTGCTTTGTTTTCACACAGGGAAATTGTTTTTGTTCACTGTGCTTGTTCAGCTCATTAGATGTACTCGCTATGGTTATTTTTCTGATGATTTATGTGAAACACTTGCTTGTCCCACGTACTTGCCTAAGTGTGGTCTCCGGGAGAACTGGGGTTAAAGCTGGGAAAACAGCAGTGACGGTGAGACCTGAGAGGTAGCAAGGGGAGGTGGGAAGCAGCCCCAGCTAGGACTGTTACACACAAAGGAAGCAATACTGACCATGAAGGTGTGGGTGGCATTATAACATTATTTCTCCTTCAGAGGAGCACTATAAATACACACTTTAGTCACCACGCTCCAGCTCAGCTTTATTCATCTAAGAATAATCAGTTGGTTCGCTAATCATGGCAGTATAATGACATTCAAATTCAGAACAGTACTACATTTTAACATAAGGAAAATGTAAAGAAATGCAGATTGGGACATGATGCCGTAATTTGACTTAACCTAATTAGCTAGTAGACGGTATGAAACAGGTATTCTCATATATCACTGGTAGGTGCAAGCGCCTAAATTTTTTTAGAATGTGGATCAATAGTGTAATAGTTTCCTAGGGCTGTGTAACAAAGTATCACAGACTGGGAGGCTTGCACAACAGAAATGTGTTTTCTCACAATTTTAGAGGCTAGAAGTCTAAGATGAAGGTGTCAGCAGTGCTGATTTCTTCTGAAGCCTCTCTTTGGATTATAGATGACTATCTTCTTTCTGTGGTTTTACATGGTGTTCCCTTTATACAAATCTGTGTTCAAATTTCCTCTTCTTACAAGAGGACATCACTCAGATTGGATTGGAGCCCACTCTGATGACCCCATTTTAAAGTAATTACCTCTTTAAAAACACTACCTCCAATTACAGTAATATTTTGAGGTATTGGGGTTTAGGACTCCAATAATACACTTTAAAAAGGACACTTCACTGAGTTATTCTACTTTTAGGAAGCTATACTAAAGAAGTACATATAATTCCTTAAATCATAGGATCATACATTATTCATTTTCTTATTTATTATATGTTTTGAACAGTTCTCCATGTGTTTACACACCTACGACATCAGGTTTATTCATTATCTAGAATTCTATCATGCAGAACCATAATTTAACAATTCCCCTATTTTTAAGTTCATTTTTTTAATAAGAAATATATTCATATAGTTCAAAAATCAAAACAGTTTATCACCGCAAAACAGTTCTTCCCTACAGCCACAAAATGCACAATTGTGTGGATGAACCATAGTTTATTTAACCAGTGTCCTCAATGGAAGGTTATTTCTCATCTTTTTCTATAACAAACAGGGTAGGACGGGGCGAGAATAAACTTATACATATGTCGTCTCCTACAAGTCCAGGTGTATTGCTAAGATAAATTCCTAGGACCGAGATTGCTAAGTCAAAATGCATTTGTGATTTTGATAGACATACACTGCCAATCGCCCTGCATAGAGGCTGCAGCACTGCGCGTGCGAGAGCCAGCAGTGGATAGTCACTAACTCTTCACAGTGTCCGTCGTAGGATGAGTTGCAAATTTTTAGGTGCTTATCAATATCAAATGCCTCAATTTTGAACATTTAAGTTGTTTCTGCCTTTGCTACATTTAGCAACACTAAGATGAACATCCTCATAGCTGCACGATTTGCTCACATTTTAACGATTTCCTGAAAGTAAATTTCTCAAAGTTGATTATGTGATTCCAGGAGTACTACTTACATTTTTTAGGGCTTTTGATCTGTTCTGTCTATTTGGGGGGTTTATGAAGTCTCATGGGCTTTTAAGCAGGGAGAGGACCACTCTCCACGCCTGTAATGTAATTACTGCTCTACCTTAGCTAATAAACAAAACTTAGAAAATCAGTTTTCTTTAAGCATTTAAACAATGATTTTAACCTTGTTAATGAAAATCTCTTCGGTGATTTAAAATTTAATTACACATTTAATATAATATGAAGAATTATTTAGAATATTTAAATGATAATATGAAGAATTATTTAGAATATTTAAATGTAAACAGCAGTGGTAAAAACTTATACTTACTATTTTAAAATAGCCACATAATAAATTCGGTTTTTTAAAAATTTCTGTATACTTTTCCTTATACCTTCCTAAGTTTGCAATAATACTAATTTCTATACTTTCCCAGGATTATACTCTTCCGGTAATTTTACAAGAGCCAAAAGTGAAAAAAAAAAAGGGGCGGGGGAAGGAAGAAAGAAAGCAAAGAAGAAAAAAGACTGCCACAGACCAGGTTAGAGAGCCTGGGCTGTCAATTTAGTTGACCTGTAGTTGTGTCATCCAAGGTAATTTAAATCTAAATCATTGGTCATCAGAATACCTCTCCCACTTTCCCTTTTTAAAAATAGGATTTTTTTAGAGCAGTTTTAAGTTCACAGGAAAACTGAGCAGAAAGTACAGAAAATTTCCATATACTCTTTGTCCCCATGCTTGCACAACCTCCCACATTATCAATAATTCCTCCACCAGAGTGGTATGTTTGTTACAATTGATGAATCTACCTTGACACATGACAGTCACCCAAAGTCCATAGTTTACATCAAGGTTCATTCTTTGTGTTGTACATTCTTTGTGTGTGGACAAACGTATAATGACATGTATCTGCTGTTTTAGTGTCATACAGAGTCATTTCACTGCCCTAAAAATCCTTTGTGTTCTGCCTGTTTATCCCTCCCTCTCACCTGACCACTGGCAACCACTGATCTTTTTACTGTCTCCATGGTTTTGCTTTTTCCAGACTGTCATATTGTTGGAATCATACAGTATGTAGCCTTTTCAGACTGGATTCTCTCACATAATAATATGCATTTAAGGTTCTTCCATATCTTTTAATGAATTGATAGGTCATTTTTTTTTAGGGCTGAATAATATTCAATTGTCTGGATGTGCCACAGTTTCTTTATCTAGTCGTCTACTGAATGACATCTTGGTTGCTTTCAAGTTTTGGAAACTTTAAGTAAAGTTGCTTTTATGTGAACATACATTTTCAAGTCATTTGAATAAGTAAGCACCAAGGATCACACTTGCTGGATTGTATGGTAAGAGGATGTTTAATTTTGTAAGAAACCGCCACACTCTGTTCCCAAGTAGTTGTACCATTTTGCGTTTCCATCAGCAATGAATGGGAGTTCCTGTTGCTCCACATCCTCATCAGCATTTGGTGTTGTCAGTGTTCTGGATTTGGCCATTCTAATGGGTGTATAGTGATTTTAGGGATTTCCCAATTGAATGGTTGTATATATGGCCCAGTTGTCCTCTCAAATGCTCTAAAGTGAGGCCAGGCAGGGTTAGTGTTGATATTGTGGCTTTTACCAACCAAATAGTGGCTCTCCAGTAGTGATTTCAAAGAATGTTCAATAATGATTAATGATGAAATATCATGTGTATATCTGTAAACAATAAGATGGCAATTAAATAATAATTAATTAACAATCATTGGTGAAATGGATTTCAAATTAACTACAAACTTACTCTATGAATGCACAGGCTTTTGTGATGAAATAAGGGTAAGGAAGACAGATAGTATAAATGGGGTTGAGTGGGCTAGCCTAGAAAACTAACCTAAAAAATACACATGCATATCCCAATTATAACACTACTAAGAAATACTTCCAAGTAATACACAGCTTAGTTATAGATAACCTTTTGGGAAACAATCCTTTCATTCTTTTGAAAAATTAATTTTGGGTACATGGCTCTTTTACTAGAAACCTATTGGATGGATAGGACTTGATTTTTATTTTTTTAAAAATTCATATTACCAAAAAAGTTGATTCTGGTTATGTCAGAGCCATGCGTTGTTCGTTTTAATCTGTTAAATAAAGTACTTAAATGCAGAAATATACTATACATTTACTTTAAAATTTATCAACAGGTAAATACATAAGAAAGACCTTAAATTATAATCAGTAAAGAACTGAAACAATTAAACGTTTGCTTTTGTAGATGGGAGGATAAATTTATTAGGGTCAGATTTTTCTGATTACGCAGCGTTTTAAAGACCATTTTGTAATCATTCCTCACTTTCATCCTTCAGTTAATCAGACCTATATTCTGAGGCATTTTTGGATACTGATCTAACTTCCCATTCTCATCACTGCCAACCCAACCACCAACTTGACCCAACCCAGCTGCTCTCACAACCTGCTAATTGAATAGTTATAACAGCCCTTTTATATATCTTATCCAAACCCACTTCAGCCGTCTATACTGGCACATTCATTCTAAGATTTTTCCATTGTGGTTTTAAAAATGCTATTTTTTTAATGTTGAAAATTATTCTACTACCCCATAAGATGCAAATATTTTACATAATTTTTGCAATTGAGATTTTGGGGCTATGTTGATCCATTGCTATTGCTTAAATGGTGCTATTTCTTCTCTGAGAAGAAAAGTTTCATGCTTTAGTTAATTGGGCTGACACATTTATGGCACATTAATTGAGCTTATGCATTTATAGCACACATTAAATATACACATCAGCTACATTTATAATGTATTTCCACTTGGCCAGCCCATGTTCTTTGTCTTTTACTTTTTTCTCTGTACTTATTTTCCCTTGGTAACTATAGAACATAGATGAATACTTTCCTTAGGTAAACAACTGGACTTAAGCTGTGATTCAGGGCAGAAAGACCGTCTCCCCTATACGCATTGCTTACGTAAACATTTATTGAACATCTGCTCTGGGCCAGGCAGCATGTTAGGTTCTGAGGATACAAAAATGGGCACAAGTCTATTCTAGCCACAGGAAACTTTGTGTAGTGGTTCTCATGTCTTAGTCGTCTTGGAAGTCATGTGTGGGTGTTAGTTGAAATGCAGATTCTGGAGTTTTCATCTACCCCAATTTAAAAAGTTTGGGATGGGGCCCAGGAATCTGCATTTTAGCAAGTTCTCCCAGTAATTCTGATGCACGTTGTCCATTGATAACTTTAAAAACACTACATTAAATCTATTCAATGCTTTGTATTTGTGCCTGTCATTCTGTACTGTTATCACGAAGTCTAAAACACATGTTATTTAAAGGAAATGTTATTTAACCAGTTTCCTTTTCCATAAATGTTTTTTTCCTACAATTTTAAAATAAGAAATCTCCTCATCTTCAGAGATTACCAGTTAAGTATAAGAAGATCTAGAGTGTGAGTATTTTGCTAAAAACCTAGACATTTATCATATATCTTCTTAATTTTTTCTAACATTAAATCATAAAATTAAACACCTTATAACACTATTACAACAATATTATTACTTTGTAATAGTATAGATTTCAAAGTTTACTACTCTGAGTCTGTTTTTTCTTCCTAGATACTTTCCCTGCAAGTAGGGTCTCCTGCTTCCAGGAGAAAAGGAACATTTCGGCCAAAATGATGATTTACTTGAAATGCAGATTCTAGTCGTATGCCCACTACTTTGAAAGAGACTATGAAAATAAGTTCTCACAAAGCAAAATATTAAATGAATGTCAACTATAATTTAATATATATATATATGGTTACAGGATGTGGAATATAGCATAGGGAACAGAGTCAGTGGAACTGTAACACCTATATGCAATGTCTGAGGGGTAGTAGATTGGGGGAGGGAGTAATCACTTTGAGAAGTGTAAATGTCTATTACATTGTTTTGTACACCTGAAACTAATAAAAAAAAAATAAAATAGGAAAATAACCTCACCGAGTAAGTTTTCGGAGCTCTAATCATACAGGTAGAATTGGGTATTTTTCTCACTGATGTTTAAAAGTTTGATCAGACAGAATCCACCCCCACCCCCAATCCTGGTCTTAAACTTTCCTTTCCAGCTCATTGTGAAGTCTCTTTTACAACCAGGCTGATAAGGGCCTCAGGACTCCTTCCTTCATTTCATTTCAACTGCAAGCTTGCTTAGTCTTTTTTAAAGGATGCCCTAGCTTACCCTACAGAGAAGAAATCCATTCCCCTTTTTTTGCTCTACAACCTCTGTCAATGCAGCTGAGGGAGATACACACACACAAGTTCTCTCTCTCTCTCTCTCTCTCTCTCTCTCTCTCTCTCTCTCTCTCTCTCACACACACACACACACACACACACACACACACAAATTGACAGTTACTTGACTGCCATATGTGATATATGAACACACACACACGCACGCACACATATAATATTGGCATACATATATCAGTTTTTTGAGAGCATTAAAAAAAATCCCTGTGGATATGCTGTTTTCTAATAAGCAGGAGACAATTATCCACATTATAGTGAAATAAAATGAAATCGTCCCACCACATCTCTCTTACAGCAGCTATGCCTTTGAGCTAATTGGCATCTCAACAGAAAATCTTACGATAGCAATCATTTTTAGGTGTTTATCCACATACTCAGCCAAAAAGCGGTCTAAAAAAACAGCATCTTTCAAAGTGAACAATGTTGCTCATCCAGGGACAATATATAATCTCAGGAGCAAAAGATGAGGATATATTTAATTACACCCCCCTTAGAAAAAGGTATATATTTAACTAGATCTTGCTCAGGTACTGTTTTCTTCTTAGTGTCTGACATCTTGTTGAGAAAAGGTTGTTTGGGATTGTGAAGAATGTTTCATGTATTTAATGTTGAGAGCTAGAAGAATTTCACTACTGCAGTCCCTCTACTGACAGCAGATATATGAAAATGCATCTCAGGGAAATTTTGCTGCTGACTCCTACTTGCCAGATGCAGACATTCTGCATTTTGAACTGTTTGAGGAAAGGGATGTGTTAGAAAAGGAGCAGAGAATGAGCAGGATAATGATCATATGGTGGTTGCCAAGAACCTCACGTTTCAACCCCCCACCCCCAGCCTCTTATTTTCTAATATTAAAAAAATTGGTATTTTTCTCTTACTGGAAAATAATTACAATGGTTTTACTTCTAATTTTATTCAAACTTTATTTCACTGAATTTTTTTCTCAACCAGAAATATTTACTTTATTCCGTAATAAACAGTGTGTCACTTAAAGTTACATAATAAGTGATCAATTTTGTTTCATGTATGAAAAAAAAAATCACAAGATTTCTTCAGATTCCTTTATACAGCCTTCTTCAGTCCCAGCAGCCCTGTGCTGCAAGTATGGAAGATTGCAGCACAGGGCTGCTGGGTATATTTGTGCAGGTTGTACAGCCCACAACCTACACAACCATATGTGGTGACTCTGATGGCAAAGCCTTATTTTCCAACACTTCCTGAACATTGTGTTTGCAGATTAATATGAAGAGAAACTAGAGAAATACATTTCGTCAATGGAGAGATCTCTATGCATTGGCACGTGAGCCATTTGCTTTTAGCACAAGAGGGGAA
This sequence comes from Rhinolophus sinicus, assembly GCF_057876585.1. NCBI lineage: Eukaryota > Metazoa > Chordata > Mammalia > Chiroptera > Rhinolophidae > Rhinolophus > Rhinolophus sinicus. Next base: position 160,298,562 of record NC_142517.1, on the reverse strand, counting down.
AAAAGATCCAGATATACCAAGACCGGGGCAATTGCATTATTAAAGCAATACATAAATAATAAACCCAAACAAAAAATTAAAAGTCACCATTTCATGTCATGTAAGACTCAAGGGTGTTGGTCAGGTTTATGACGCCCTACTGGTAGTGGTCTACCCCTCCTAGAGTAGGTCTTTCATTCACTCCAGTACTGATATTTCTAAGCATGGCTACTGACTGGCCCCATGCGGTTGATTTCTTTTAACATCTGATGGTGCTTACCAATTTCCTTCTTTTAACAAATGTGTGGTTACCAATACTATACACATTTATACCTGAGCAGGATGTTTTAAAGAGCAAAGTTAAACAAGATTTCTTATAGCAGTTTAAACTGGATTTGTTATTCACCAAGGCTTTATACCTTAGTCATTCCACAGATTCTGTAACTGAAAACTAAAAAAGTGCATATGTTAAAGTGTTAATAATCTGTTAGGCAACTAATTCCAAATCTGAGAATAATAGCGCGGAAACATAATCAAGTAACAAATAATATCCTCCATTATAATCCTCTTTTTTGTAAACAGGCTCAAGACCTGCCTTATGAATGGTGAGGACAACAGTCATCAAGATGCTGGAGTTTGTTGTACAATGGTCCCCTCACATTGTCTTAAACTATCTTTAAACTTTTGATCACGACACCTTACATTCCCATGTTACAGATTGGTTTCTTTTGTTCCCAAGAGCTCTTTAAAATCCAAATGCCCTTTGAAGGCTTGTGCTGTATTATGAATACAATAATAATAACATGTTTGTACGTCTGTTTAGAGCAAAAATTCTCAAGATGCATTCTGAGGTAAAAGGATCCTATGGTCACATTAGACTGAGAAATGTGGCATCAAAGTCAACGCACTTGTATACTTCTCAAAGCTTTGAAGATGCTAGTGTGCACTGGGAATCTTCGGAGAAGATTCTAGTAAGCAGCATTACCCCAATTGATTATAGCAAAGAAGCCCAGATTTGTGAGATTGGTTTCATAGGACACCCTTAGGGAAGTGTGCTGGCCATGGTGGATAAACCTCTTACGTCCAGGTAGAAAGACTGCTAATATGGACCAATGACAAAAAGGTGTCTTTAAGGATACAATGGGACGAAGGGGGTTAGTTTTCAGTGGGAAAACTAAGAGAATTTAAAACTCATTTCCTCTTTTCTTCTTGCTGTGGCCCTGTAGTGGCTAGTGTGAATGGCTGACTATGATCTTTCTCCAGAAAAACTAAATGAACTCAGGGTATAGCTCACTGGAAAGGACACTTCAAGTGGGCATCTCTGGCCACCTCTAAGTATTATTTGAGAGGAGAACAGCACTCTCCTTACACTTTCTTCTCCCAGTGGATGTAGAGGTAAATCTGGATGGCTTCAGGCATTGCTTCTTGTTAGGAAACTCATTGGGTTTCTGAAGCCCAAGGGCCGATCCAGATTGTGTGGGGCTGGAAATTTACCCAATTTGGAGGTAGGGAGAAGTTGTTAATAGAACAAATATAAAATTCAGGACGAAAGTGACTATTTAAAATGAGAAAAGGAATCACAAAAAAATTAGATTGACAAATACCATGAATATCACAAAACCCAGAAAATAACATAAATCTGATTCACTGCCTGACATAACCTCTATTTTTTCAATTAGTTTTTGCTGCATGCTTGTTGTTTGCCTCTTCATACGGAGTTTTCAAAATTTGAAATAACATTTTACATAGAATTAAAAGACAATCCAGGCTTTCCTCTAAGAAGTTTGAATTTTTAAAAAATTATTTATAATTTAGAAAAGTTTATTGCAACATCTTAGCTTATTGGAGATGTCATGTAAAATTTTAGGATTATTGTCAAATGTTGGAAAATTTTTACCTAGTTTATTTCCTACATGAGATTTCAGAATATCTCAAGTTTTCTTGTCAGTGACTAACATAACTACTATGAGTTGAAGACACTCACTGAACAGGTGGTCACCAATGTGCTATTATAGCTTCTTATTAATGAGTGACATTTATATTGAGTACATTTATATTGTACCTTCACATCATGGTGCCAGATGAGTTAGGACAGTGAGAAGCAAGAGTATTTCAAAGTCTGGCAATAATTCAGCTGTGAACCTCCTTAATGTATGCTACTAAGTCCAATCTGAATGTATCTTCAACTTAGCTTCCACTTAGCTTGATCTCCCAAAACCTATGGCCAGACCAGCGACATTCACCTTGTGTCAGGAGAGGGGGAAAGTCAGAGTGGAAAAGAACAGTGGTATTAATTAATTGCAATTAAAATATTTTAGTTGTGCAAGTTTTACCAAAACATATGACCTTGTGAACATATTTCCAGGACATCTCCTAGGGCCTTGGAAGGGTCCTTGTAAGTAAGGGAAGCTGAAATTTCAGTTTCATTTGTGTCAGGATAAATTTGCCTCTGAGGCTCCTACCCTTTCACACCCGGTGCCTCCCAGTTGAATATTCAACACTACATCAACATGGCATGGTCTACTATGCATATATCCTACAGAAACTGAAAGTGTGGTAAAGTGCTGGCAAAACAGTACATTTCACAGCTCTCCTTGCAGCTTGGGGTGGCCATGTGAGGCAAGTTCTGGTCAATGAAATCTGAAGGAAAAGTCACTGAATGGAGGCTTCTAATAAATCTCTTACCAAGTTTTTGCTTTTTGCCCTTTGTCACTTTCTTCCTGCTCGGAACTCACATGCAATGCCAGAGGTGGAGCAGCCATCTTGTGACCACAAATGACATGAGGGCAAAAAACATATGCTAAGATGGAAGTATAAAAAGATAGAAGGCTCTTGGCCTGATGTCACTATCTCCCTTCAGATTTCTTGGTACATGAAAAAAATTGGTTATTTCTCTGTTATTTGCTACTGAATAATCACAAAATGAAAACACTTCCTATGATAATGATTTTGAATTATGGAGCTAGGAGATAGAATTTCTTTTGCAACCCTCCGTAGGACTTTGCAATGAAAAATGCAAGTTGTTTTCACAAGTTTTTCCTATACTTCTTACTGACATTTTAAAATAAGTGTATTTTTGAAGTCTTAAAACTATACTATCAATGTTTGAGTTGATTTTTCACATTTATTTAAAGTCCCTCACTAAAGTCTGGTTGCATGGAAATTTCACTTAGGATGTGGTATTGATTTAAGATGGTTTTCCTGATTGACTTACATTTCATATATCTGTATGTTGTCCTTTGTAAAATGGAAATAATTACTGATTCCAATTAAACACAAGTGATGCAAATGTAAGTTCTTTGTATGTCATTTGTATATCATTACTCCTATGAGATATTTTGCTTGCTTTTAATGGCATATTAGGATTCTGTAAAATAAGATTTTAAGTGTGCCTGGGATTATTGCTTAAGCTAATGGACTTTGGACTTTTTAAGGTAATACTATATAATTGATCTGATTTTTGCTGAGAGCCTACCAGATATTCTTCACTTATATCAGACATAAGGGATGAATGAGTTTCTCTTGACCTTTGCACCATTCTTAAGTGTTTCTTTTAATTCAGAGATATCTGTTTTTATATTTCATGTTACGCATGTGGGTTCCTGCTCCTTGCCCTCCATGACTTTGCAATTCAGTCCAGAGTTCACAATATGTCATCAGTCTCCCTTCAACATGAAATTTCCTTTTGTTGTGAATATATCATTCTATTATTTTACTGGTAAATGATTAGATCTTTTTATAGTAAGTTACTTATTATTCATTTATTCAACAAATATTTAATGAGCACCTCTATAGAGCAGGTAGAGTTCTGTGCACTGGGGATGCAGTACAATCAAAGCTGACATGGTTCTTGCTCTTATAAAGTTGACATTCAAGCAGATGCAGACAATAAACAATGTTGTTTTAAAACTAGTAATGGACCTAGGGAATGGTGGAGAGCTAGTTTCCTAAAAATCACGATTAGAGGAATCCAAAATCCAGCAGCTCAAAAAATATCGCCCACTTGTCTGAAATGGTCTTCCTAAAATTCTTTCTTGTACTTCAATTCATGGCAGTGATACAAACTGTAAACGCTCATTAATAGTTTAGAGTCATAAGTATATTTAGGAAGGACTTGTTAGAATATCATACTTTTAATGGCATTGAATCATAGAATGTTAAAACTGGAAGGAAATTTAGAGATAATGTAGAAACCATATTATCTGGGAGCCACCTGTTTTATCAGTTCAAACAATTACGATCTTGAATCCTGAAAGAATGGCATATCAAGTGTCCACATTCAAGGCCAGAATGTCTATTTCCTAGATGGTGCCAAACTTGAGAGTTTCCTGAAGAAAGATGCCAAAATATGAAAGAGAATCTTAGAGATAAGTGGATTGATGGAAGAAAGTACTGAAGGTAAACTGTTTTTTGTTTTTTGTTTTTTCCTTTTTTAAATTGGAATTAACCTTACCTGGACCAACCAAAAAAAAGGAAAAAAAAAAATCTGACTTGATGACTTCATTCCATTATTCATTTTTCATTATAGTATAAGAAAGAAATATAGAAGTAACTATGAAAGGTGATTACAAAGAAATGGACTGATTATTTAAGCCCACATAACCTACAAACCACAACGAGGTGTTCCTGCCTTTGCAGTTTCAGTTCAGAGTGGCTTTTAGTGCTAGGACTCTCCTAGCCAACTGGAAATTAAAGGTAAATAAAGTCAACTTCTTAATGGAGTCACAATGAACATTTAGGCAGGATAATTCTTTGTTATACAGGACTGTCCTACACACTGTAGGATATTTAGCATCTCTGCCTCCTAACCACTAAAGGAGAGGGGCACCTCTCCCCTTATCATTATGACAATTAAAAATTGTCCCAAACACTCCTACAGGGGAGGGAGCTATATTATCCCCTTGTTAAAAACCACTGATAATGGAAAAGAGATACTTAAATACGTCACTTCCATATGACATAATATGTGCTATGCTAGATGTCTGTTCATTGCTATGGGATCACAGAGGAGAGGCAGGCACCGAACTGCGCCTTGTGGTTCTCACAGGCATTCAAATAGGGGTTCTGCCTATCAAAATAATCAAATAATACCATTCCCAATCAAAATATTTTAGAAATTCTCTTCTAGATTACTTTTAGAGCCTGAGTCATGTCTTTTGAATTTATTCAACATAAAAAACTTTCTTCTTTTGGAAATATCCCAAAGTCACTTATAGCCAAGCCTCATGAATAAGATGAGTGAACAAGCTGGACAATATTATTTTTAGTCGAAAACAGTTTCACAGAACACAAAATTATGATCTGACACTTAGTAATTACTGAATTATGAAAAGCTGAATGATTTTATTATTTTTCTTATTCTTATTATTACAAGGTTGTTAGCACCCTGTTAAGTACTGTAGACACAGTAATGAAAGGCAGCTCCTGCCTTTAAGGATTTCATGCTCTAGTGAGGGATGGAGGCAAGTAAACCAACAACTGCAGTGAAAATATATAAGTGTGTGCTAGAAGAGGAAATTTTTTTGCTATTATGGTTGTGCAAAAGAAGGGTATTAGCTCAATCTAACAGTGAGGAATGGGCAAAGGGAAGCTACGAAGGGAAGTTGATGCTTCATCTGAGTTATAAGTGTATGGTGCTGATTGGCTTGGAGGAGGAATGGAAGGTATTATAGGCTGAAGAGCAACATACCCAAATATACAAAAGATTGAAAGTGTGGTGCTCTCTGTGAACTTCAGGTTCTTTGGGGTCTGGAGTTGACAGTAGCGGGAGAGGCAGGAGATGACACTGGTAGAATAGTTAGCATCATTTCATATCACTTTTTTGTGCCATACCAAGGAATTAGGACTTTGTATTGAAGATGAAGGACTTACATGGTAGATATCTGATTACACTTGCATTTTAAATCACTCCATCAATAAAGCCAAAATGAGCTGAAGGATTATGCTGTGGAGACAGAGAGTGTCTAAGATGCTAGGAAAGAGGAGAGAAATGATGAGGTTCTCAATAAAGAGGTAGGAATGGGGTTTAATAGGAGAGGAAGGATTCAAGACATTAAAAAAAACACCCAACTTTATAAAGTAACAGTAATTAAAATAATATGGTTATAGAAAATGGAAAAGAGATCCATTCTGATCAATGGATCAAAATAGAGATTTCAGAAAGCTGCATGTGCATGGGAATTATATATATAATAAAGATGGCATTTTACTTTAGTAGGAACAGGATGGAATACTTAATAAAAAAAAGTGCTGGTTAGAGGGGTATATTAGTTTTCTAATTAACAAAACACCGAAAACCTGGTGACTTAAACAATACAAAATTGTTATCTAACAGTTTGGTAGGTCATAAGTCTGACATGGGTCGCAGTGGGCTAAAACCAAGGTGTCAGCAGGACTGCATTTCTTCCTGGAAGCTGGAGATGAGAATCTATTTCTTTACCTTTTCCAGTTCTAGAAGCCACCCTCATTCCTCTTCCATCCCCAAAGCCAGCAACATTGCATTTCTCTAACCATCCTCCTATAGTCACATTTCCCTCTGACAACAGCCAAGAAGGGTTCAACACTTTTAAGGACTCATGTCATTAGATTGGGCCCACCCAGATCATCCAGAACAATCTTCTCATTTTAAATTTCATAATCTTATTCACATCTGCAAAATCTCTTTTGCCATGTAAAGTAACATAGATAGACTCTGGGAGTTTAAGGTGTGGACATCTCTGCCAGACCATTGTTCTGCCTATCATGGGTGGAAAATGTTGCTTTGGATTCCCATCTCACACTATCAACAAAGAATAAATTACTCTTGGATTAAAGCTCTCTGGACAAGAAAGTGATTCTATAGAAAGTAACCTCACAGGGTGATCTGATCATAAATTCCCAACTGGGCAGGTCATGGTGGGTAGTCAGGTCCCAGGACTATAATTTTTTTTTTAATGAAATGTGTTTAAACCAGCACTGTCCCTTGTTCTTGTGCATCTAGGTTAACACACCTTTGGAATGCCAGAAGTAATCCTCTTTTTCAGATCCCCTCAGAGGCGTAACCACCCTCAAGGGAGCACATAATCTTGTTAATCACCCTGTAATCCAATCCTTACTTTGCTTTCTCCCACCCTTAGGTAATCTTCCTTAGATGCCTCTTTAATTCCAAATGCGTAAAAGAAACTACAAACTGTCATTCTCCAGAGCATTCGAGATCTTGCTTCCTGGCATTTGTCATCAGTTTGGCTCAAATAAACTCTTATAAAAATTCTCCACAGGTTTGGACGTTTCTTATGTTGACAGATGGTATCTGCCAGGTTTCTCAACTGAAAAATTACTCTTCCATCTTTCTGTAGCTAATTAGTATTTTAAGGATGTACTTTGCGACTATGTAAAATTCTGTTCTTTATCCCACTTTCACCCTTTAGTATTTAGCATCCACTGATGCCTCTTCCCTGAATTATTACTATGCTTACTGCCAAAAGTGGTTTTCTAATTCCATCATTCTTCTACATGTATCAGTACAGAAAATGAAATTTCCCTTATAGCCCTATCCCCAGAGATATCCATTACTAACATTAATTTTAATAGTCTGGTAATTTTTTATTTTCTCTTCAGACATCCATGTGTAAGAGCTTTCAAAGGAGTAAGGAAGTTGATTGTCTTGGCAAGAGTGGGATTGAAGGGATGAATTGTGAGGTCTGGTGGGATAAATTAGAAAGTGAAGCCAGAGGCAGCTGACAGATTATGAAGAAATGGAGAGAGATGAGGACTTATAACCTTGATGATAACACTGTGTAGGATCAGCTCTGGAAACACACAAAGACGTTAGAGCACGTGGGTTTAATTGTTGGCTTGGTTTTTCACCTTGAATTTCTCAGATGCTCGCTAATGCTTCAGAGTCCTTATATGGACACCTCCTTGCTTAACCACGTGGAATAATTCATACTAATTGAAGTCAATAATCAACTCAACATTGCCTTCTCTCGAGAGTCTATAATTTTTGGGTCCTGGAAGTGAGAGTTTTATACCACCAACTTTGATGTTTTATTTCCCAGTCATAAAAGACACCATATTTTATTTGAGCCACAATTTTGTTTATGAGACATTAACTTTTTCAGTTTCTGTTGAAAGATCAGAACAAATGCAGACCTTTGTTGCTCTTGTTCATAATCTAAATAAAACTTTATTGTGCTCCAGTTTTCTTACAGAATGAATCCGTTTCTTGTCATAAATATAACTCCTCAGTCATCATTATCAGAGTTAATTATCTCTGAACTTTTCAACATTTTTTGTTAGGCCTATAGTTTTATATCTCATGAGGGGTATCTTCTAACCTAGAACTTTATGTTGAAGTCAAAAGTGCTTCCTCTTAGTATTGTTTTTATGCCCACATACTTCTAACATGTCAAGTGACTGACTCATTTGCAGAATTCACATGACGAAATTTGTTTCAAATCTTTGTCTAAATGACAGTTATTCATTTTTAAGCCAATATAGAAAAACCCTGTGTGCTACTGAAGCAACAAGTTAAAAAATGTTGCAATACTCTCAGCTCAGACAGTTCCTCCTCTGTTTCCAAGAATCATAGGAGAAAACAATTTGTCTTCTTAGTTTGCAGCACTATTATGTTGCCAATCTGTCGTTTCGATTATCCATACTCAAGAAGAAAGATATGGATAAAACAACTAATAATGTGCTGAGGTTTCCTTTCTCATCAGCTCGGCATCTGAATTTCTATGAGAAACACCATCTATTAAGACACTGAGACCTGAAAGGTGGATATGCTCTCCTGCCTTCTAAGATGACTGTTCTTTAATGACTCCTTTAACAATTCCTCATTTGTAAAATAATGAAATTGATGTATAGAACAAATATGGTCTGCTTGATTGTCAAACCAAAACTTGCTTCCTCTTCTCCTCCTTCTCTTCCTCCTTCTTTTTTCATAAAAGGAATGAAAGAGACTAGCTGCTTAAATGTTAGACTCATAGCAACAAAGAGCCTGGCCATGCTTCAAAGCCTCTGAAAGATGTCTAGAGGACAAGGTGAGGGCAGTGGTAGAATCCACACCTTCTCTAAGCTTCTCTTCCCTTATGCAGAATTCCAACTAGTACATCTGTCTGATTCTCTTAACTACTAGATTATAAAAAATTAAGTCTTTGAACTGAGAGTTAGAAAGAAAAAAATGTCATCATGTATGCTCATTTGTTTTGAGAATTAAAGGGTGCCCTATAATTTAGAATAAGAGACACGGATGACTCATTACAACTATGAAAGAAATGAATAAATCGGTCATACCACTACAACTGTACTTGTCATCACAGTAACATTGCCAATTTCCCTATACAGTTGGTAATTGCCATTCTAGATCTTCTTACACGGAATATGAGACCCATTCTGGTGTAACAATAAATATTAGAATAGTCTTCAAATCCATCATTAGATGAGGCTATAAAAAGCTGTAACTAGAGTAGGTACAAGCTACCTCAGAAACTTGGAGTCATTCAAAATTACAGCACTGAAAATGCATTGAATTATCCAATGCAATAAAAGGTATATATAAAATTTAATAGTCATCAGTGTAAAAGGCCATAATACTTGAAAATTAAAGTGTTTTGATAATGTTAAGTTAAATTGAGACCTCAAACCAAGGAAGTGGTACAAAGCCTAAACTCACATATATTTCTTCAGTTTAATAAATCTATAAAATATTTAACAAAAAGAATAAAGCAATATATATTACGGCAGTTCTGTTTGACTATTTAAACAAGTAAGATCTTAAGCTTCTCTATAGTTTTTTTTATAAAGCTCACTGAGTCTCAGTTCGTTTCAGCTGCTGCTTTGCTTAAACATGTCTCAGTTACTTTGATTGTCAGATTTGGAGTCGTCTTTCTACTTTGTTTTGTCTGTTCTATAATTTTTGTTGTCACAAGGTATGTGTGAACTCAAGTCTGTTTCCCTTAAATTGACAGTCAAGATGAAGAAAGTTGGTTAAGAAGTAGGAAAGGGTGAGAAACTGAGGAGCACACTTCCTTTTAGATCCAATCTGTAATCTGAAGCTCCATGACATGACATTCCATCCAGCAATTAAAAAGCATAGTCTGTGGAAATGGAAATACAGCTGTCCCTTGGTATCTGTAGGGGATTGGTTCCAGCACCCCCGTGGATACCAAAATCTATGGATGCTCAAGTCCCTTATATAAAATGGCATGGTATTTGCATATAACCTAGACACCTCCTCCCATATACTTTAAATCACATCCAGATTACTTATAATAACTAATACAATGTAAATGCTATGTAAACAGTTGTTAGCCTGTATTGTTTAGGGAATAATGAAAAGAAAAAAAAAGTGTGTACATGTTCAGTACAGACACAACCATTGTAGGCCTAACTCTACATAATATGTCAACAGTGTAACGTGTTTTTGTTGTTGTTTTTTTGTCTTTTCCACCTGAGTTTGGTTGAATCCTCAGATGCAGTATGCAGAGCAGTTGAAAGCATGGACTTTGGCGTCAAATAGACCTGGGTTCCAATTCTGGTTTCTTTCCTTAATGCCTACATGGCTTTGGACAAGCTCTCTAATCCTTCTAAGCCTCAGCTTTCTCATTTGTAAACTAAGGATAACAATAATGTCTATTGTCGTAGAGTTTATTGTTAGGATCAAATTAATGTAAACAGTCTACATGGTGCCTGGCAAATAGCAAGCATTAAAAAAATGCTTACTAATAAAACATTGGTACTATTAACATAAAAATGTTTTTGTTTGAAAAATACAGCATACCCTTGGTAGGAGATGCTCCTATAACCTTTGGGGGACTGAGCCTAAAAATGGTTGTATTTGCATCACTTTGGTAGTTGAGAAGAGACAGGTTCTGGACAAACCTTTGTCAGTATCTTGGATATTTCTTTGACGAACAGTTGTGTTTCAAATTTGGTTTCTTGTTTCAGTGACTCCCCTCTACACTGAAGACACATAGGGTTCTCCATGCCAAGGGCTCCCACAGAGGTGTTTGAGGTGCAACTCAGGGCTTTCTGCCCTCATCGCATCAATGAAAATCTCTTGTTTCTATGGTGTGTTTCCTCTATGTATATGGTAACCAGGATATACTTTTTTTGTCTCAGGTATATTAACATTTATTATTATTATTAATATGTTTATTCAGTGGCCCCAGCCCATTATGTTATTTACTGAGTGACCAATACCATATTTCATACAGTGTAAAATACATTGGCCATTGATGGGTGGGGGGCAGGGGTGAGGGTATTGGATGAAGGGAGTCTAAAGGTACATATTTTGGGTTATAAGATAAATAAGTACTGGGGATTAATGTATAGCATGATGACTATAGTTAACACGGCTGTACGGTATATATGAAAGTTGCTAAGAGAGTAGATCCTAAAAGTTCTCATCACAAAGAAAAACTCTTTTTTCTCTTTCTTTCCTTCTTGTAACTCTTTGAGGTGATGGATGTTAACTACACTTACTATGGTTATCTGCATGGAGATGGTATTTCAACCCACCCGATGTGATCCTCAACACCGGTCCCATGTTAGAATCCCTGAGCGTACTTTAAAACCTATGGAATCCTGGCTCTGGCTCCAGAGGCTCTGATACAAAAGGAGCCTATATTTGGTATTTCATTTGAAAAGCTTCTCAGGTGATTCTAATGTGTAGCCAGGGTTAAGAACCAGGGTGAAGGGAGTGAGGTAGCTGATTGTAGGAAGAGAGAAGCAGGGCATCAGGACTGCGCCTTGGTGGGCTCCAATACTTAGTGGATCAGAAGAGGAGCCAGAGGGTCCAGCAACAGACTGATCAAAAGAAGCCATAAAGGTAGGAGGGAAACCAAGATAGTGTCCCTGAGGTCAAATAAAGACAGAGGTTCAAGGAGGAGGGAGCAATCAGCTGAGTCAAGTACTGCTAGAAGGGCTAGTAAGATAAGGATGGAGAGTTAACTGTTAATGAGGCGTGGTGAAATGTGTTACAAACAGAATGGGAGATAAGTGCTCTTTCTGTCTTTCTTCATTGTATCTATAAACGTTAAGCAAGACTTGGAGTCGTAACACATTTGATAAATCAAAAATAATTTTAAATGGTAAAGGTAATGTAATATTACTAAAAATCGTATTCTAAATTGTTTTTGTTTTTTGTTAAGATGGTAAATCTAAATGAAAAAGCAGCCACAGAAAGTTTGGACAATTGAGCAAAGAAAAAATGTATTACCCATATTTTATTGCACTTACACAACTACTATTATTTAGTCATTCATTCACATTCATTGAGTGAATTCCTACTCTGCAGTTGACTCTGTACGGGGGATATAGAAACAAAAACAACAAAAATCTCTGCCCTCAAGTAATTCAGGGCCTAATTGGGGCGGTGAGCACTTAAAAAAATTTACAAAATAAAGTGATAAGTGATTAATAAAGGTTATATGCAGGATAGTGTGGGATCAGAGAAAATAGAGAACTTAATATTGCATGTTAAATGATGATTATGAAACAAACTAGGAAATTGCTCATGTTTTAATGTTAGTGATAAAAACAAGATGAAAAATTAGGTGTACCTCATGATCACAACTATGTAAAAATGTGATCCTCAAGGTTTCTCAGTCAAGGAAAGGCTTGAACTGAATCTTGGATCATGGGCCAGGGAAAGAAGGGAATTCTGAACTGGAAGAAAGCAAGGGAAGTGAAGCAGTGTATAACCTGTTTGGCCACTGTAATAACTTTGGTGTGGCTGGAGTGTGGGATTCCCATGAGGGAGTAACCAGATATAAAACTGGAAAGACAGGCAGGTGATAACAAGATTTAAAAAGATAAAAAAGAATCACATAGGCTGTGCTAGAGAGTTTGAACTTTATTCAGTCACTTCTGAGGAGCCACAGAAGAATTTTAAAGTGGAAAAGCATGCTCAGATTTGGTATTACAAATATCACCACAGCAGCTGAACTGAAGGGGCTGAAACTGAAGGCAGGAAAACTAGTTAGAAAGCTTTTGCAATAATCTAGGTGTGAAATGGTAAAGATAATGGCGATGGATGGATGGATGGATGGATGGATGGATGGATGGATGGATGGATGGATGGATATGAATTCAAAAGGTTCTTTAGGAGACAGTGTGGATTTAGGGAACTGTTAAGTGATGGGTCTATAGAGAATACAGAGTGGGGGAAAACAACAACGACTCTGAGATCTTTATTTTGGATAATGGAATTCCTATCCCTGTTCTTACTGTTTCCCCGAAAATAAGACCTAGCCGGACCATCAGCTCTAATGCGTTTTTTGGAGCAAAAATTAATATAAGACCCGGTATTGTATTGTATTGTATTATATTATATTATATATTATATTATGTAAGACCGGGTCTTATATTGTATTAAAATAAGACTGGGTCTTATGTTAATTTTTGCTCCAAAAATGCATTAGTGCTGATGGTCTGGCTAGGTCTTATTTTCGGGGAAACACAATAGTTAATGTGTCATACATGTATAATATCAAAATTAGTTTCCAAATTGGTTGTACCAGTTTATCTTTGATACCAACAATGTGTGGGAATGCAAGTTTAACTAGACAATTGCCATACTTTGGTTTTATGTATCTGTGGCATGTATATATTTTTATTATGTTCATTAAACATTTTATTGAAGTAAAATATACATGCACCAAAGTGTACAAATCTAAGCGTACAACTTGATGAATTTTCAGAATAAACACACTATGTAACCTGAACCTAAATCAAGAAACAACATTATCTGCATCTCAGAAGTCTCCCTCATACACCCCCAAGGGTAACCATTGTCCTAATTTTTAACACTATAGAATGGTTTTGCTTTTTTTTTTTTTTTTGAACCTTATATAAAAGGAATCATATAGTATGTTATCTTTCATAGCTATCTTCTTTTGTTCAACATTATGTTCGTACAATTCATCCGTGCCACTGTGGTAGGCTGTGATTCATTAATTCTCGTAGTCTGTTGCACAGTGTATTTATTAATGTTCCACAGTGTATTTATTCTGGCATTTGGGTAATTTCTGGTCTGGGGCTATTATGAAGAGTGCTGCTTTACGAACGTTCTTATACATGTCCTTTGATGAATGTATGTATGCATTTCTGTTGGGAATATACTTAAAAATGAAATTGATTGATCCTAAAACATGTGTGTTCAGCTTTCGTAGTTATTGTCCTCAGTTTTCCAAAGGTATTCCATACATTGGTGGGATATTGACATTTTGTCATTTTCATTTTAGCCTTTCTGGTGAGTGGTCTCTCATTTGGCTTTAGTTTGCATTTCTTTGTTAACTAAAGCTGTTTTATATCTTTTTCATATGTTTTTTGGCCATTTGGATAGTCTCTTTGAAGTAACTGTTCAAGTTTTTTGTCCACTTTTTTACTGCATTGTTTGTCATTTCATTATTGATTTGTAGGAGGTTTTTGTTATTGTTGTTTTACATATTCTGAATATGAGTCCTTTAACAGATATACGTATTGCAAATACCCTTCTGTTTGCTTTCACAAACTTAAATCAAGTCTTTTGGTGATCAGTTCTTAATCTTAATATAGTTCAGTCTGTCAAATTTGTTCTTTATGGCTAGCACATTTTATGTCTTGTTTAAGATACTTTTGTCTACATGTAGGTCACAGAGATATTCCCTATGTTTTCTTTTAATAGCTTTATTTCTTATATTTTCATATTTAAGATTTCTTGCCTTGAACTCTATTTTAACTTAACAATGCTATCTCTAATTTATTGCAAGCTTGCTTACTACAATTTTACCCATCCTTTTCCTTCTAGTCTTTTGTGTTGTTTTATTTTAATGTATTTTTATATGCAGAAAAATATTGGATTTTAATTTTTAACACAATCTGAGAGACTTTTTCTATTAATAGGGAATCTAAATTTAATAACTAAACTTACCATGCTTAGGCTACTGCCATGTTTTTGTGCCTTTGTTTTCAAATGTGAATGCTGTTTCTTTTCAATTTTGTCAGTTGCTCTGCAGACTTGGTTTTGTTTGCTCTTCTTTTCTACTGTGATATTTGAAGATAGACACTCCCTCTGGTTCTGCTAGGGGGTCTCTTAGAGTGTTCCACAAATACTTTTAAAACCTACATTTGTTTAATTTTACCAATAAAAAGCCAAACAATAACCTTTGGAAACCCTATGAAAAAGGAGGCACCAAACATTTTTTCTTTCCCTATCCCCTATTAATCTTCCTTTTGTTGGTCTTCATTAATAGAATCTGGGATAGTAAACCCAGTCATTTGAAAAAAAATACAGTTTTTTTCTGATAAAGTAGTTACTATTCCTATAAAACATTTGAACAACATCCAAAAGTACAAAGGCCAGCAACAACAAAAAAACCTGACATATTACTACACCAAGACAGCCACTGTTAATATTTTAATATATTTCTTTTCAATCTTTTTACTATACACGTTACATACATATATACTATAGTGTATACATAATTTTTATATGCTGCTTTATTCATTGAAATATCTTATGAGCAAACCAGTGTTTTTTGGTTATTAAAAAGTTTTCATAATCATTTTAATGACCTTATTATATTCTATAAAGTAGATGAGCCATAAGTTATTACCACATTTTTATTATTATACATTCAGTTTATTTTCAGTTTTTTATTATCATAAATAATGTTGAATAGAATTATCTTTGTGCAAAAGGAGAAAATACACTTTTTCCCCCCTAATTTAGGATTATTTCCTTAGGATAGAGTCCCATAATGAAATTAACAAGTCAAAAGAAATAAATTTTTTACTGGTCTCTTGATCCATGTTGCTAAATTGCTTTCCAAAAGAAATCACGTCATTATAAATAAAATGTCAATATGATTTTATTGTTACTATAGTTCTATTAGTATTTTAGACAGCCTCAATTCATCTCTCATTATTAGTGTTTATATCAACTTATATCTATAGCTAAAGTCTGTTTTAGATATCACCAACTCTCCCAAACCCCTATCTTTCAAATCACGAGCTCTTTTTCTGATTCAGTGATTCATGATTTTATGATTCATCAAATTGTGTCAAATCCATGGGAGACTGTTCCTGATATGCTTTTTGGTAGATCAATAAAGTTAATGCTTTCTTAAACTTAATTAGAAGGTTTCTTTTCTGCATGTTGTGTAGTCGGTGACTTAGTTTCACTAAGGAAAATTATTTTTTTGTTACTAGTGTCCCTGTCTTCCTCCATCCCATCCCAACCCATAGCGCAAGGAGAAGCCTATGGTAAATTAAAAGATGCTGTTCTAGGCGGGATTGCAAAGTCAGTTGAGGCCTCTAAACAAGGGGGTAAAGGGGGGGAAGTAAAAATTGAACTAGGAGCTCAAGACTCTGTGAAACTGAAATTATAATAAAAAATAGAATAGAGTCATTAGTTGGTGTATGGAATAGATCCAGACTCCGATGGATGTTTTGAATCTTGAAAAGGTAATAATAATTTAGATCACTTTGATGCACTTGAAGGCCCAGCTGAAATTGTTCCTCATTTAGGAAGCCTTAAATGTGATCTCTCTTGCCTCTACATTGTCCCATTTATCTATACTTCACTTCTGACGTGGATCATTTTCTTCTTTGATGGTGGTCATTTGCCTGACTGTTCTTTGCTCATCACCCCTAAGCTCCATGTCTGACTCACCTCTGCGCTCTCACAGCACCAGCAAATTGCTTTATCCAGATTAGGGCTCAACAAGTATTTCCTGAAATGAATGTCTATCAGTCCATAACTGTAATCAAAACTGAAGGATATACAGGTTGTAAAGCATTCCCAAACAACTTTCTTTACTAAGTGCCTGTAGTGACCAATAGTTAAGTAGATAAATATTTACTTAAGGACCTTCTCATAGTGTCAGTTATAGAAATATCATTGTATGTTTATTGATTTTAAGATACTGTTTTCTTCTCTTCTTCCCATAAGAAACCACCATTCATTTCCCCTTACATTAACATTTTCCTTAAAAAAAAATACTCCTTTTCATTTTCTCATTAAGCAGCAAATTTATTTTCCCTTAAATGTGTGTATAAATACTTAGAATCACAAATGTCAGTTTATTTTTCGTAAAAAAAAATTTTCTAACTTTTTATTCTAAGTATACAGTTTGATGAATTTTCACAAACTGAACACACACTTCTAACCAGCACCTGGATTAAAGAACAGAATATTCCTCGCATCTCAGAAAATTCCCTCTGGCTTCCTGGTGGCATTTTGACTTATTTGGGGTGTGGGGCGGGAAGGGGAAGGGGAAGAAATTCTCCTCGATATTTGACATTTCTGTATTGTTTCAAAGTTTCTAAATATGTATGAGGTTATATGTTATATATGTCTCTACTTATTTTTGCCATGTATCTAATTAAGAAAGATTTAGCATTTACTTTATATTTGCTGGGAAAGCATTAAGTGATTTTGAAAGTCTTTAAACTATGCACTTGGAAAGATTTTGTCAAAAATCAAGGATGTTTGGTATTAATTTTTATGAACAAGAAACAAATTCCTTTGCCTACAAAAAATTCCTATTCCAGAAACAAAGTCTAGCCTAAGGTTTTGGGAATCTTTGTTCTTATATTTTGGTTTAATCAGTAAAACTTAAAGTGAATGAAGTGTAACACTATATTACAACAGGTTTGATTTGTTTTCTTAGTCACTTTTCCAAGTAGACTGCTTTGTTAAAAGGTACATTGTTGATTTTAAATGTACTATATGAGCACTGTTTGCTTGTACTTTGTTTTTGTAAACATTTCATAATACGCATATCTTGGAGGACAGCTTCTAGGGCACTTTGGGGGAGGTAGTATTGTTCTAAAGTTAATTATAATTTTTTAACCTCAGGCAAAATGAATCAGTTTTGAGAATCCAATAATTCCAGTTTCTATGTATAGACCATGGCTTCCAGCCCTTTCCCCTACCTCCCCAAATGAGTTGACAACCATTTCCATTGCAGAGGAAGTATAGCTTATTGTGCACAAAACACTGGAACTATGTCTACAGGAATTTGGAAACCTAAATCTTCAAGCAGTGGCTTTGTGAATTGGGCAAGGCGGATAGAACAAACTCAGTGAAATGAGAATTCTTCATAATCTAATGCAATGGAGTCACTTGTCTAAGCATCTATCAAAAAGACTATTGAAGTGACATGTTGTGATGGTGGGTAGGCATCATTAGAGTGCCAACCTATGTGCATACATTTCAACAAAGAAGGAAATCAAATCTGGGGCATGAGTCCAGGCAGAAGAAATAGGGTAGCATCTCAGTTCACTCTCATTAAAAGACCCAGAACTCCTGATTTCCTAAACATATATAATGTAATATTTCATACATATAAGAGCAGATATAATGTATACATATAATTTAAAGAAAAAGAATAAGACAAACATACCTCCATATTCCCACCCAATGTAACAAATAGTGCATTTATTGATGCTTTTGAAGCCCCCGTGTGTCCTTCACGATCACATCCCTCATTCTTCCTGATGGAAGTAACTGCTCTGACTTTGGCTTCTCATTCCTTTTTTTTTTGTTGTTCTTTATCATTTTGCCACGTATATAGTCCTGAACAATATATTATTTAGGTTTTTAAAAATGTTTTTATTAAAAATATGGCTAACATACTTTATATCAGTTTCAGATGTACACTATAGTTATTCAACATAGTTTTGAATGGTTTTGAATATGTTATGAATGGAATCAAACTGACTTCATTCTTCTTTAATTTGTTTTTACATTAGTATTATGCTTGTGAGCATTTTGATTGTATAATATCCTATTGTGTGGATATACATAACTCTAGTTTATTTATCCACTCTCTTGTTGGTGGACATTTGGTTGGTTTTGTTTTGGGCTGCTATACCCAGTAGTGCTATGAACATACTTGTTCTTACCTTCTGGCACAGATAAGAATTCCTCTATTATATATATACTCATTCTTTGTAATTGAATTGCCAGGTTATAGTATCTTCAATTTTACTAGGTAATACCTCATTAATTATTTTTGGCTTAGTTCAAAAGGGCTAGGATTGCCAGATTTAGCAAATAAAAATATAGGACGCTCAGTGAAATTTGAATTTCACATAAACAACAGGTAATTTTTTTAGTATAAGTATGGCTCATGTAAAATTTATATTTCATCTGGCAACTCTAACAAGGATAATAAACTTTACCAAATCACAAACATTGGGCAATGAAGGGTAAGTGTGAGGGGTCGTAAATTATTTGGCCCTTTCTTCCTCTGCTAGAGTGGCCAACCCAATTGTTTACCAGCAGGTAAGTTCAGGGAACTCAAGTGCTTAGTTCAGGGAACTCCATTGCTTGCTAACTAGCTATGTGGGTAATTGATTGACTCAACAAATATATATTTGGCACCAACAGCATGCCATGCACGTGCTAGATGTTGGGAATATATGTAATAGACAGATAAGGTCCTTGCCCTCCCTAAGCTTTTAGCCAAGCTGTTTAGGAAACATTTGTTAGGAAACAAATGACAGTAAGGCAATGATCTATGTACTGTGAGAACAGTGGTATGCTGGTGAGGAAGCCCTTATTTGTAGTTTTTGCTGACTTTGGAGTTGTAAATACTCTTACCATGGCCAATTCAAGCTACGGATGTGACATCATTGAACTCTGAGTTACGAGAGATGTACATAATCTGCCCCTGCCCCCTGCCCCCAAGTCCTTAGAAAGGAGACCATCCAGTCTCTGGGCTCATTTCTGGTTGGTTTGGGGGAAAGGGGCTTGGGCATTATTTCATCAAATTAAGAAAGAATCAAATGTTAAGAGCTATAAAATGCATTTATTATTATCTATAATATTGGATGTTTTGTAAGTATTTTTACTATGGTATACAAATAGAAAAGAGTTTAATAAACATAGCTGTAAATTATGATCAGTCTACAGGACAGCATCCAGATTCTCCCTTTTGTATATGACCTTCTCTCAGGAGACCCTGGAAGACCTCTTCTGCATTGCGCCCTCACTTTTATCCCAGCTCATTGTTCCTCATCATTCATTCATTCCACATTGACAGAGCCCTTGATCTCTGCCACACACGGTACTAGGGGCTTAAATCCCTGTCCTCATGGAACACTCAATTCACAGAAAGAACATTCTCCCATCTCTTCCTAATTCTTTTTTTTTTTTTAATTTTTATTGGGGAATATTGGAGAACAGTGTGTTTTTCCAGGACCCATCAGCATCATGTCAAGTCATTGTTTTTAATCTAGTTGGGGGGGGGGGGGCGCAGCTCACGGCCCATATGGGAATTGAACCCGCGACCTTGGTGTTATTAGCACTGCACTCTAACCACTGAACCAACCGTCCACCCTCTTTCCGATTTTTTCTAGGTGGATTTACTGCACTCTCCTATCATTTACTCAGTTCACTCCTGTGTTTTCATGCTGGCTTCCCCCCGGGAATATTTCTCCAAGAAAGCTTGCCACAAACCCCTTTCTAATTATCTTCTCTTCCTTTTCTTGAGATTTCTGCTCCCTCACAGAGTGGCAGTTGCTCCTTTCTTCTCCGAATCAGGACTCGCCTGACTTTCGGTAACTTTTCCTATTGTGCAAGCTATCCCCCTAGCCATCCGCTCTACCTGTCTATCAAACGTTTTTTGAATGCTTATGTACTAACCGATGTGCAAGGTGTGGGGGAGCCTCTACTTACCACTTAAACGTTTTCATTAATCATAATCATTTTATAAAATTATGTATTTACACATTTGTATTCAGGCCCTTTTTAAACTTAAGTTACTTAATACATGACTCATAAAGTTTGAAAAAGCATAAAGGGGGAAAAGAGTAATGATGTAATTTCACAACCCTAGGCTAGCCTTTATTAACGTTTTTGGGTGTATCCTCTTAGTCATTTGTTATGTATACTTACAAATTGGGATCATACCCACTTTTTCACTTATTACTGTATGAAAATTTTATCTTTTTTCAGTGTTCTTTGAAGACATGATTTTAAATGATGTCATGACATTCCATTTTCAGGCTAAGCCACAGTTTATTTAATTAGTTCCCTGTTGCTGGCAGTAGCCTCTTTATAAGTAAGTCTGTTGACTATCTTCATCCTAAGCTGCAAGAAAGCAGGAATCAATCATTTAAATGTCCTTCCTTGGCAGCACTCATAACAAAAACATAGCTAAAGTAATTGAATTAAGTATATGCTGTGATCCTCTAGTTACCACTTAAAATAAAAGGAGTTAGTCTGCATAGTGTTACCCAGGTTGGTATAAAGGTAACAAGAAGCTCTGGAGAGAGTTGGGAGAAAGATAACCTCAATCTCTTTGGTTGGGTTTTTTATTTCTCTTGAGGGGAGCGGAGCTCTGTATAAAGTCTTGGAATTGGTTAAGAGCTTTAGAGATCACCTAGTGATTCTAACGTCTTTTTCAAAGATGAGGAGATTGAATCAAGGATTGTTACCTGCTGAGACTAAAACCCAGGTCTCTTGACTTTCCTTCTGTCTTATGCTTTTTTCACCACCATCAGCTAAGCTCTTTTAAAATACAGAAATAGCATACATTTACCTACATGTTGTTATAGGACGTTTCCTCATTGGAGTGTGCGCATACTTTGGTATATAAATCTAATGGTAAGGCCCTAGATATGTATCCATGAGAAAGGAAAGCATGTAATAAGCCAAAAAGTGGAAACAATGCAAATGTTCAACAGGTAAATGGATAAACAAAGTGTGGTATATTCATACACTGGAATACTCAGCAATCAAAAGAAATGAACTATTGATAAATATAGCAATGTAGATGAATCTCAAAATGATTATGTTGAGTAAAAGAAGCCAGACAAAAGAGTACAAACTGTATGATTCTATTTATCTAAAATTCTGGAAAAATGAAACTAATCTAAGTGATACAAACCAGACCTGTGGTTACTTGGGGGGTGGGGGGGGGGATGGAATGGAAGAACCACCTCAAA
The DNA here is from genome assembly GCF_057876585.1 of Rhinolophus sinicus. NCBI lineage: Eukaryota > Metazoa > Chordata > Mammalia > Chiroptera > Rhinolophidae > Rhinolophus > Rhinolophus sinicus. The sequence goes on along the minus strand of NC_142517.1, from coordinate 160,276,659 downwards.
GGGGTAAAGGAAACTTTGGAGGCTGATGGATACACTCACTGTCTTGATTGTAGAAATGGTTTCAGGAGTACATATATGTCAAAATTTATCAAATTGTACATTTAAAATGTGCAATTTATTGTATGTCAATCATATCTCACTGAAGTGAGATCTACCTATTAAGTTTGAAAAGCAGAACAAGACTAGAAACTCACTGAAGAATCTGAAGCACAAGAAAACTAAAATTACTTCTGGAGATAACTGACAACCAAGTTTCTAGGCTAATATGATGGTTTATCTGAACAAAACATTACTGTGAGAAATGCAAAGTCATAAAAATAAAAAATAGAAATGACATTTTTGTCCCCCCGTTAATCATGCCATTTCCTCATGTCTGTACAGTTGCCCTGTATCATCATTTTAGTGTTCTATTCAACTTGGTTTTTTAGAGAGTAATAACTTTGTATTTTTCCTTATTAGACGGCTCTTTTATATACAAGACGTCCAATCACTTATGTGTCTGTACGTATGTGGGTGTATAGAAAACTACACTGTATCTATAAATTGTAGCAAATACTGTATTTTCCTTTGGAATTTTGTAGTCAGGACGCAGCAGCGGCACTGCAAAGAAATTGGAACTTTCTGGAAACCATACCCTCTTCTACAAGATGAACGCTGCATAGTTTCCCTAAATATGTGAAATCAGTAAGCAAAGTTTTCTATTTAGGTTTTCCACTCACTGTTTCAAAATAAAGAATTGCTATACCACACATACAGTGCACAACACCGTCGAAGATTCTTTTTAAAGGAAACATTCATAAAGTTTTATTTCCACACTCCACTTCCGACGTATTTTCTTAGCTTTTACTCTGTAATCACTCCCATTCTACAGACTGGGAGACGCACACAGGTTTTTTTTTGCATGGTACAGATGGCTAGGAAAGAAGCAACTCTCAACTTTTCAGTTCCATTTTGAGAAATGATCGCATCGAACTCGTGAGAAACGACCGCGCAGCGAGCAGCAGCAATCTCCCCAGGCTGGGTGTGGGGCAGGAGCCAGGCGCGCGCTTCCGCGGCAGAGGGGGAGTCAGGTGGCAGCGGAGCAGGAGCCCGAGCGGCGCGGCCAGGGTGCGTCTCCCTCTGGCCGGCGCGGGAGGCCACTCCCGCGCACGCGAGTCCGCCGGCCCGAAGCTCCCGCGCCGCGATCCGCGGGTGCACCAGGGGCGCCCGCGTCACCTCCCTCCCCACCCCCCGCCCCCAACCCCTGGCAGGTCCCTCCCCCATGCCTGCTCCCGCGGCCGCCGCCGCCGCCGCCTCTACCGGAGGCGCAGGAGCCTCGCGATAGTGTTTGCACAGGCGGCGCGTGACGCCGCCGCCGCCGCCTGTAACTGATGCAGAGGTTACCCCGCTGCCTCAGCCGCCACCCACCGCCTGCCGCCGCCGCTGCCACCCGGGCGACGCCGGGGGCCGACGCACTGCAGAGGTGCCGGCAGGTTCCGCCCGCGGAAGTCTCCTCGGCCGGCGCAGCCCGCGCTCCGCCCGCGCTCCGACCCCGGCACCGGCGGACGCCCCCTCGACGCCTCAGCCACCTCTCTCCTTCCCTCCGCCTCTTCCCCGGCGCGCCAGCCTGCTCCCTCGCTTCTCCCCCCTCTCCTCCTCCCCTCACCTCTTCCCTCCCCACCTCCCCCCTTCTCGGCTTCCTCCCCCATCCCCTTGACTCTCCCCTCCCTGCCCTCGCTCTCTTGCTCGCCCTCAGCGCGGCCCCCGCCATGACGGAGGCGGGTGCCGGTGCCGTTGCCGCCGCTGCCGTCGCAGGGGGGGAGTTGGGTTCCCAGAAAGTAGCTTGATGAGTGTCCAAAGTAGCAGTGGAAGTTTGGAGGGGCCGCCATCTTGGTCCCAGCTCTCCACGTCTCCAACCCCGGGCTCGGCGGCGGCGGCCAGGTCCCTGCTGAATCACACGCCGCCATCCGGGAGGCCCAGGGAAGGTAAGCGCCGTCGCGCCAGCGCCCGCTCGCGGGCCTCCCCTCGCGCGCTGGGGACCCCGCGACCCCTGGGTCTCTTCCCCGCGACCCCGGGGTGGGGGATGGTGGCGAGGTAGGCGCGAGGCCGCCCGTCTGCGGGGAGGTGGTGCGCTGGCTGTGGGTGGTGGTTCGCGGGTGGCGGAGGACACGGGAGACGGGGTGCGCGCTGGAGGGGACGGGGCGAGGCGAGGGCACAGACTCGCCTGGGGTTCTTAGGAGCCAGTCCTGCTAGGGTGGAGAAACTCCCCCCGGACGCGAGCCCCTTTCTGCTCCATTTGCTAGTACACTCAGTACTCTTAACCTCCTGGCCTCCGGTCTCTGGTGGGTTTTCCCTCCCGTTGAAGCATTCATCCTCGAGCCCCCTCCCCTTCCCTCGCGTACTCCTCCCATAGAGGCGGTCCCTGCTCTGCAAGCTTTGCTGCCCGGGACCTGAAGGATGCCCCTCGGTTGCAGGGTCTCTGCCCTTCGGGGAGAGCCGCTAAAATGATCAAAACCGACTTGGATCCCTTGCTTAGCTCCCTAGAGCAATTTAACGGATAGACTGATTCGCGTGCAGGCTTTTTAAACCACCTCTTCAGATGGTGGCAACTTTCCTTCGGCATCACCTCCTGTGTGTGTGTGTGTGCATTATCTCTCCTGCAAGTAGGCTGCTGTTCTCTGACAGGGTCGTGGGTTTTGTGGGAAATACCCGCTTAAAGGTTTACTGCAAACACGCACCAGATCGGTTACAATTGTTTTCTAAGTTTTCTGGTTTCTTGCATGTAAGTGTGCTGCCACCAGATGTAGCAGTTACACAGCTAGTAAGACACCAGAGTGCTTTTTACTAAAATTTCAACTTGCTGTATGTGTTTAACTTTAAGTATACCACATAAAACGATATTTCGGAGAACGCACATTTGGGGAAGAATAAATGTGCGTGGAATCGCGTTTAACGCTCTTTTGTCTGGAACACGTTGAGCGGCATTTATCAGCATTTGGGCTCACTCCCAGTTGTGTCACACGAGATTGTAGCCACCGTCTCAAAAAAAAAAAAAAAAGACGTCTGGAAGTCCTATAGTCTAGTAAATCATTTAAAGAAACCAGGAGCTTTGATTTATGTAGGAATCGTGGGATTAATTTAGTTTGAAAATATCTGTCAATTTTTACTACTTAGAGCCTTGACAATTGTTAATTAAGTGTTTTGTGCCCTCAATCCACTGGTTCCGGCATAGCATTCTTTGTCATTTTGTTCCTGTGAGCATGTGTGAAAGTGACAATAGGCTCAAAGATTGGCATGAATTTGCTCTAGAAAATTCATGGAAAGGTTTGATTTATGGCATCCATTAAACATGCTAAATACATTGACAGACATTTTCCCCTTTCCCATCTCACCCCCACACTGAGTTCTGATTATTAGAATATAAAAGTTTTATTTATTGATTAACTCAAATTTAGCCCATTTGGTGATTTTGTTTTTTGCACTGGAAAATTTGTAAATGAATGTTGTAAAATTTATTTTGTAAATAGAGCAGTTGGCGCTTTCAGCATGCTTTTACTTTTGTCTGTAGTTTCATTAAGATGCTTAATGATAGTGTTATGAATGATAGTGTAACGAGTGATAGTAAGTGATGGTTTTGGCAAAGACTCCTGTTTTTTAAGGCTGTACCTTTCTTCCATCCATCCATCCATCCATCCATCCATCCATCCATCCATCCATCCCTCCATTTATTTTTTTTTCAAATGCATTTATTGAGCCATTTCTGTGAGACAGGTGCCATGCTGCACACCGAGGATGTAGTATTTAATTGTTCATCTGTAACATCTAATCCGTATTAGTAATTTGGGGGCTGCAAAACTTAGATTGTAAGTTTTGGAGTTTACTTCAACTTCAGTTTAAAAAACTTCTATTTTGCACTTTTCCTGATGTTTGAAATTTTTGAGGGGTTGGAATAATTTAGCTTCAACTTCCAAATAACCAGAATTTTTCCAGCAGTTTAGATTACAATTGATTTTTATGAAACCTAAACTAGTGAGTCTCTCTGTTAATTAATGAAATAACAGTACATGCTTTTGTGAAAGTAATTCTTCACCCCAAGTACCTGTAAGGCCACAGTCTTTTTGACCAACCAGCATGTAAGTTAAAATTACGTTAATTGTCCCTAGGGTTATATATTTATCTTGAAGCTATAGTCTCAGATTTCACTAATAGCCACAGGTATCAAGATGGAGACATTTTCTTTTGAGTGCGATCTCAGTTTTTATTTTAACAAGTGTTTAGCATATTTTCCAGGTATACATTTAGTATGTTATGTAAATTGATGTTAATTGAGAGAGTGTTCGACTTCTGGTGACTGCTAGTAAGAACTATTAATATAAATGGAACTTGACTGTATGTATCAAGAAAGAGAACAAACCTTGTTCCTTGAAAAATTGGGCCAATTTACTATATAATAGGAAATTTTAAATTTAAAAGAGACACACGTATGTTTCCACATATAATGGTTATATGTGATGAACTTTTAAGAAAACTTAACTTTGAAAATGGGCTATTTTTAAAGATGTGCTGTAAGTATCTGAAAAAATTAATTATTTTGAAGTTTTGATATATTTGAAACCGAAACTCTAAGATTATGAGCTAATTATTTTTAATGCTCCATACTTTGACTTTCTTCCTCCCTTTCTCATCCTATTCTCATTATCATATGAATATAATTTTGCTTAATTACAAATAAAATACAATTAAATATTATAAGATTTAGGAATTTATTAGAATTTAGGGATTTGTATTATATAGTATTGACGACTATTTATCTTGGGAGTCCCAAAACTTTTTCTTTATCAGTCTTGAACTTCTCTGAGAGTTTCTCACAATGTAGCTATAGATTTCATGTTGGATCTTACCTGTGGTCCCTGTCCCATTTTTATCTTCTAATAATCAAGCAATTAAGGAGGTGGGAAGTTAAAAAATTAAGTACATTTTCAAATAAAGGTCAGTTTTGCTTTGTTAAGCCTAAAAAACAGTGTCATATTGCTTAGGTGAGCAGATTCTCCCCCCCCCCCGCCCCCCCCCATGGTACATGGGTACTTTCAAATGGGTTATAGGTGAATTAAATTAATGATTATACAAAAGACTTGTATTTTCTGTGGTTTTATCTTACCAGATATAAATTGCTTTATTTTTATGTAAATAGTAAAAATAGTTTGGTTAAAAAGAGTATCACAGTGTAATTAAAGTGTTGCTTTCTCTATTTCCATGTTTACAGACTGCAACCCTTAGATAGAAGAATTAGAGTATTTGACTCCAGATGATTTAGTAACACCGGTAGGGAGATGTTTAAAAATAAAAGAGTACCAGATGGCCATTTAATTTCTTGAAGTCACTAGCTATAAGAGGATAGCATTGTATGTTTAAGGATTCTAGTTCATGAATATATATATGTGCAGTAGGCAGGTATATTTCTTTTTGACCAATTAGCATGTAAGTTAAAACTGTGTTAATCCTGGGGAAAAAAAAAGAAAAAGGAAAAAAAAAAAAAACTGTGTTAATTTTCTTTAGGGCTATGTATTTATCCTGAAGCTATAGTCTCAGATTTCACTAATGCTAACAGGAATTACATATATGAAGCCCCAGGTATCAAGATAGAAATGATTTCAGAGGCACATTTACATATTAGAGGGGAGAGAGAAAGGGAGAGAAAGGGAAAGAAAGAAACCCAGGATAAGAGGTCTGGGAATCTGCCCCTGAGAAATAGGCTTGTTTTAGGATTTTGGTCTCAGGACCCCTTTACTCTCTTAAAAATTATTGAAGACTCTGAAGAGATTTTATATGGGTTATGTCTATTGATATTTACTATCTTGGAATGAAATAATTTCAAATATATTTATCTAAAAATAATAATAGACTGGTTACATGTTAACAAATTTTTAGATGAAGACTATTCTAAAACAAAAACTTTAGTGAGACTAGTGGGTTTTGTATTATATTTTACAAAATCACTTTAACTCTGGCTACTAGAAGACAGTTGGATTTTTGCTTCTGCTTTCAGTCTTGTGATTGTTTTGATTGAGGTATGTGAAGAAAATCCAGTTTCATGTAGATAGGTACTTGGAAAAGAATAAGTATTTTAATAGCTTTTTGAGAAGGATATATTTTTTGATATTACACCAAAATTTGACAAGTGGCAGGTTTTTTTAAAAGTTACTTGCAATATGGAAATACATTATATTCTAGAATTGTCTCCAGGGCCCACGAGAAATCTGTGGACCATACAGTTAGCCTAAAGAAAACACTACTTAAAGGGTGGGAAACATGATAGCTGTCTTCAGGTACTTAAAAAACATAAATAGAAGAAAGAATAAATTCTGCTATTTTAGAAGGTAGAGCAGCAGATGGAAGTTAGAAGGCATAAATTGAATTCGGTATAATTTTTTGACAAGACTGCAAGAACTGTATAGCAACTAGACTTACCCCACAATGGAAGGAATTGCCTCTTGAAGTATTACTATTTAGCTATAAGAATTTAAAGCAGGTGACAGACATTTTGGGGGGAGGCAGAGATAAATTGTGTAGATTCTTATTTGGGGTGCTCTTGGATTAAGTTACTTATGGTCCCATACAATTTAAAAATGTATACGTTCTGTGATTTTTTTTTTTTTTGAAAAATCGCTAAACTGTACTTATATATATATTCATGAAGGTTTTTGAAGATTCTCTTGTCAGTAATATGAAGCTATTGTTGACTTTGTTACTATTTTGCATTTTTATTGTGCTCTTTCTCTGAGGATTTTCTTGTATTTTTTGGAATCAACACTATCAGTCTTCCCGAAATCTTGCTAAATTCCCAGTGAAATATAATAAGCTTTGAAGGTATTTTAGGGAATCAAATGCTGCCTATGATACAGTTTAGTAGAGTTGTAATATATTTGGACACAATTTTAGAATACTGTGGGGGGCTAATTTTCAATTTTGAAAGAGAAACTATCAACACTCTGTAGTCTTTTATTTGTAATTGTTTATGTGATTCCAGAAGTAATATGCTTAATCTGTTCTAATGGTTTTAAAGCTAGGGAGTCTGGAAAGAGGGCACATGAAGGAAAAGTATTTAAATTGATCTCTCCTGAATTTAAAAATGCACATTACGTATATATAATCTGGACAGAAAATAAAATGACAAATTTTGATTCTCATCTTATTCAGAGAATTATACATGTAATATTTATCATTACCTATAACAATTCATATTTTAATTTTATATGGAACATAATCTCCTGTGAATTGGATTGAAAGGTTAGATTTTAGCTGGTGGAAAGTTAAGCATAAATTCCCATAACTTTCTTGAGGTCAACTTACTAAGTGCAGTAAGTGACACACAGCTTGAGACTTCATGTACTTGTTCCACTTGGATTTAAAGCTCATTTTCTATAGAAGAGCCATAGGAATAAGTCACTTAGTGTTACAAAATCCTTAATACAGCGTACTTATTAATAATTTCCAAAAATCTTAGACTAATTTAGGGAATAGTATAACAAAGTAGGAGAAACAGTATGGTACAAATGAGAAAGTGCGTTGATTGTATGTAATTGGAAGCCTTACTTTGCCATTAACTAGCTGTGTGACCTTGGGCAAGTTTCTTATCTCTGTTTCCATTTCATAAAATGGGAATTACAGAGCTGAAAGGGACCCTGGAAGCGGTTGAGTCCAAACTTCTCATTTTACAGATGAGGAAACTTAGATAATTTGCCTAGGCTTTTACTGTAAGGGAGTTGGGACTACAATTCAGTTTTCTCACTCTCGACTTAGTGCTTTTCCTGTTATACTTTGTAGCTTCTTTTCATCTGTAAAATGAGGGGGTTGGATTTGAGGCTCTCAGAGGTCTCTACCAGCTCAAAAATACTATTCTTTTGACATTAGTCCTAACAGAATTAACTGGAGGAGAGTTTGTAGCTTTTTATTTATTGGTGAAAGAAATGTTTTTGAAGAAGCAGTGTGACCTTTTCAAGGTTATGATTTGGTTTTTTAAGAGAAGATAGTCATCTTCATTATTAACAAAAGATTTTTAAATTTATGAGCATGGTAAGTAGTGTGGTGGGTGACCTTGTTTTTTTAATCATCTACATTCTAAGACACTTATGAATATATTAAAAACTATGTAAGTTACATAACAGTGTGGTTCTCTTAAGTGAAATAACTAGGGGATTGCTTCTCAAATTATTTCTGGAATGTTTGCCCCTGAGTTAGGTGCCTGTATATTAGTGTCCTATAGGATTGTCTGTTTCATAGCACCTCCATCTTGCTAGCTTTTACTATAGTTTTATTTATGTTGCCTACTAGACACAAAGGTCTTGAATTCAGAGACTGTGTTTTATTCATTTCTGCATTCTCAGTGCATAGTAGGTAGGATGCCATCTATCGATTTGGCACACAAAAAAAGTTTTGTTGAAGGATAGTTAAGTTTTCTTTAAAGGATAGTTAAGTTTCTTTCAAGTTTTCTTTAAAATATGTGCATATGTTAATATGCACATATTTCAGACCCAGGAAGATGCTTATTTTAGTAATTCTTAGACACGTTATGTTTTAGAGAGTGATATAGATAGCAGTAACAATATTAGCTGAAGCTTATTGTTTGCACATGTTAATTCATTTAGTTTTCATAGGTCTCTGAAGTATATGCAATGATTCTCATTTTACAGATGAGGAAACTGAAAGAGCCTTAAAGAAGCTTGCCCAGTGTGATACAGAGTAGTAAAGGTTAGTGCTGAGATTGGTACCAAGTCTGCACTTTTAACTACTAGGATATATTGCCTAAAATATGGAAATTTGGTTTTGGGTAATTTTTCAGTTGGTTTTCCTTAGCAAATTTTAATTTACTAATCGGTCTTTTAGGCTCATTCAGTTTACCTTTAAACTTTTGTTAATTTTTTTTACATGAGTTTTATACATGTATGAAGATAAGATGTTTAAAAAACCACAGAAAACCTGAAACCAAACAACCCAATTTGGAAAGTTGTACCAGCTGTTCAAACCTTACTTACATTTCATTTTCTCAGATGTGTTTAGTGCTTTCATGGTAATGTTAGAGGTACACTAATGAAAAATCTTATTTTCATGTTTAATAATCTAAATCGGAATGTCATTTATCTTAATATTTTGGCCTCATAAGCCCACTGTAGCCATAACAAATAACATTAGAATTTGAACAAAGAATTTTCCAGTGTTGCTATAGGAGGAGCCCACTTATTTGTGGAGCTTTATAACCTGGTGCATGAGGCTCTGAACAAAAGGGAGATGCCTTAGTGGCAGATCTTTGACTCTTACTAGTATTTAATGTGGGCAGGGAAAGGAGGCTTGAAGCTCAATCTTTAAGCTCATGTAAGAAGTATTTTTAAAAAGCAATTTTAGTTACTCTTGCATATAAAACAAATCCCTTGGTATAATGTATTATTTAGTAAATCTAATGAGAATCAGAGAATTTGAATGGGTTGATAGGAATTCAAAGCATGGTGTGGAAAGATATGCAGTGCTGAACCAGATACTAGGATGTGAAATAAATCATCGCCCCGGTTCCAATGGTTGGTTTAAGAATTAACAATTAGAATACAGCAGCATCAACCCAGAACTGACATGTGGATTTCAGAAAAGAGAAGTTGTCTTTCTAGTGTAATTGCTGAGCTAAAGGTTACGTGTCTGGGGCTCTAGAGCCATTAAATGGTCTCAGTGTGGCTTTATTGTTAGGTCTGAAATTTTGTGGATCTCAAGAAGACAAGTTATGTCTGTATGTAATTGTGAAAATGCTATATTCTACAAAGATACATTACAAAGCCAACTATGAGTGGTTTGAGGGGATAACTTGTAATATTTGTTCTTCATTTATGTGGATTAAGAATTGGTTGTACTTACAAATTTGTGCCTTTCCTTGGAAACTAATTTATCTGGAGAAAGTGACAACTTCTAGGTTTAAATTCTAGAGCTTTAACCTGGTAAATTCTGGTTAAGTGTGATGCCTTGTGTGAGTTCATGAGTCCACATTTGACACTATGTTTGTGCTTCCTGAGATGAATATACTGCAACTGGGGAAGGTCATAGGGGTTTGTGTGAAGCCAGTCAGATACATTCTGTCTGTGGTGAGGCAGCTCGTGTTTCATTTTTTTTCTTTCTGATGAAATGTGTGTGCTTGCTTCTTAAAAAATATACTTTCTCCTTTTTCTGTGTACAGATTATTAAAAACATCACTGTAATTATATGGTGTAGTCAACTTTGTATGTTGCTTTTTTAACTTATTTAAAAAACACATGCATGTATTAATGTATTAATGTTAGGCCCTGTTCAAGGCACTTTGTAAATAATAACTCTTTTACTTTTTTTTTTTTTTTTAATTTTATTGGGAAAGGGGAACAGGACTTTATTGGGGAACAGTGTGTACTTCCAGGACTTTTTTTCAAGTCAAGTTGTTATCCTTTCAATCTTAGTTGTGGAGGGCGTAGCTCGCTCCAGGTCCAGGTCCAGTTGCCGTTGCTAGTTGCAGGGGGTGCAGCCCACCATCCTTTGTGGGAGTCCAACCGGCAACCTTGTGGTTGAGAGTCCGCTGGCCCATGTGGGAATCCAACCGGCAGCCTTCGGAGTTAGGAGCACGGAGCTCTAACTGCCTGAGCCACCGGGCCGGCCCAACTCATTTACTTTTAACAATCATGAAATAAGTACTACTATATCTCTATTTTACAGACATGGAAATTGAGGCACAGAGAGGTTAAGTAATTTACCTGAGGACACGTAGAGAATGTGTAGCAAAGTCAGGATTCAGACTAGGCTCCTTAGTACATGCTCTTAACACTGTTCTGTCAACGTTATTCTATTGAATGGATGTACTATCATTTGCTTAGCTGTTCTTCTAGTGTGTTAGTCCTGATTCTTTTACTTACCTGTGATAAAAACTTAATATAAGTTTTGGTAATTAAAAAGGTACTTTATTGGTTCACATAACTGGGAATTGTATGTATGGAAGACGATGGAATGGTTTTGGAAACATCTTAAATCCAAGATCTCAACTAATGTCATTGAGCCTCTTTGTCTCCATCTCTGGGCTCTTCTGGCCTCTTGCTTCTAGAGCCCCACGCACATAGCTTTTAGCTCAGCAATTACACTTGAAAGACAGCTTCTCCTTTCTGATGTACACATGTCAGCTCTGGGTTTATGTTGCTGTATTCCAATTGTTAATTCCTAAACCAACCATTGGGACCTGGGTGATGAAGTGTGGCAAGGTAGCCACGATGGCTGTGGGGAGGGTGAGGTGGGGTACCAACAGAAAGCCACGACTGACAATCCCTTTAAGATCGCACAGATTAGGTGAGTGGTCGTTTCCTAAGGTAGGGATCACGTGGAACAAAAAAACTACTACAATAGGTAGTTATTTAGGTTATATCTTTTTATTTTTAATTTAATTTTTGTCTATTATAGGTAATGACATAATGAATATCTTTGAGTAAAAGCTTTTTTCACTTTTTTTTTTAAAGGTGATTTCCAATGATGGAATTATCAGGGCAAAAAATATAAAGCAATTTTAGGGCTTTTGATAAATGCTGCCAAATTATTTGAAAGACTGTACTCAGCTCATATACCAGCAATGCATGACACAGGCACGTATTTTTGACCTAGGCAGGGTTCAACTCATCCTAGGAATTACTGGGCTTAAATATTAACATAGTGCTTTCCACTTAACCAAAGAGTTCAAACCTAACGCTGAACATGTAACTGATCCAAAAACCCAATCCTTTATTATATTTCCTCTGGGCAATTCTTTCACTATTAAAAAAAATTATTTTATAGTGTTAAACAACAGCAAAACTAAAAGGCTAATGATAAGTGGCAGCATCCTGCAAGCTGCTGGCTCCTATTCTCTTGCCTCTCAGTGTTTCCCTACTTTTCTGAGCTAATTGACAGCATTTGGATATTGATACCATATGTTAAAAGCATTATTATATAGAAAGTTAGTGTAACATAACTTAATGTAATTAACAGTTAGAAGCACGTTTCTTAGACCTGGGTTCCAGTTTGGGTTTCGCCACTTACTGTAGTAACTTACCCTCAATGCCTCATCCATAGTTTGTCTTGATTGTAGGAAGGGATAGTAATCCTACACTGCTTCACAAGGTTGTGAGAATTAAATGAGAAATTTGTGACCCATTAGCCAGTCAGTATGTGTTAATGATTACTATTATGTGTAGATATAATGATGCTTTACAATTTAAGTTTTTTCTTTGTTTAGATGGCAAGAGTAGGGAACTCGTACTATCTGGATAAAGGTCCCTTGCAGAGCATGGATTGTCTCCCTGGCCTGTTGAAGAAGTCTAGCAGAGTTATGTTTGACAGGAGCAGATTTCAAATGATGTTCTAAATTGCTACTTTCGTCATTTTAGTTCTTGTAATTTTTTATGGCTTGAGAATTGATCAAGTTTATGAGACGTGCTTATAACATTTAAGCAAGCACCAATCACTAGATTTGGATTAGCAGTGTTTATGCTTTATCTTTGTTATGCAAAAATATACTTTAAAGCATTTAAAATTGTAAAAGGGGCCTGCGTTGTGTTTGTGTGTGTTCTTATTTGTACCACGGAGAATGCTTCGTGCGCACTTACTAGTGGGTATGTAGGCAGTGGGGATGGACCTCATCTCCATTTGTATTCTTTCTCCATCACTTCTGAGTTATGCGACCTTGGGCAAGTTACTTGCTGTTGTGTGTGTGTGTGTGTGTGTGTGTGTGTGCGCATTTGTGAACTTTAGAAGAAAAGCAGGGACAGAAAAACCAGCTCATATTAGAGAGTCATTGAAAAGTAACATTTAGGTTTTATTCCCTCACTTGTACATGTTTCCACATAGCACATTATTCACAATTATCTTTTAAATGAATGTATACTAATTCATTTAGTTGATATCTATACCAAAATTTAATCATAATTTTAGTCTCATTTCTTTTCACTGTATAATATTATGGCATTTATTATACATATAATTATTTTTCCTTTGAATTACTTTTTTTTTCTTCTAAATTTTTATTGGGGAATACTGGGGAACAGTGTGTTTTTCCAGGACCCATTAGCTCCATGTCAAGTCATCATTTTCAATCTAGTTGCAGAGGGCGGAGCTCAGTTCCAGGTTAAGTTGTTTCTCACCGGCCCGTGTGGGTTGAGAGTACACTGGCCCATGTGGGAGTCGAACTGGCAGCCTTCGGAGTTAGGAGCATGGAGCTCTAACCACCTGAGCCACCGGGCCAGCCCCTATATTTTCTCTTTTAATATAGGCATTTACAGCTATAAATTTCCCTCTGAGAACTAAACTAGTTTAGCACGTAAGTTTTGATATGTTGTTTTAGTTTTATTGATCTCAAGAGTTTTCTAATTTTCCTTTTGATTTCGTCTTTTGATCTATTGGTGATTTAGGAGTTTGCTAATTTACAAATTTCCCAAATTTCTTTTTCCGTAATTGATTTCTAATTTAATTCTGTTGTGATCAGAGAACATACTTTGTATGTTTTCGATTTGTTGGTGCTTGTTTTGTGTCCTTGCACATAGTCTGTCCTGGAGAATGTTCCATTTGTGCTTTAGAAGAATATCCTGTTGGATAGAGTATTCTCTAGATGTCTGTTAGGTCTAATTGGTTTATAGTGCTTAAGTTTTTCTATTTCCTTGTTAATCTGCCTAGTTCTGTTCGTTATTGAAAATGGAGTATTGCAGTCTTCCAACTGTTGTTGGACTATTTCTCCCTTTGATTCAGTCTATTTTGCTTTATATATTTTGAGGCTCTGTTATAAGGTGCATATGTATTTATAATTTTTATAACTTACAGATGGATTGGCCCATTAATTGTTATAAAATGTTCCTTAAACATTTTAGAGATTGTCTTAGTATATCTACTCCAGTTCTTTTATGATTGCTGTTGGCATGGTGTCTTTTTCCATCCATTTACTTTCATCTTATTTGTGTCTTTGAATCTAAAGTATGTCTTCTGTAGACAGTATTTATTGGATCTTGTTCTTTTTTAATCCAGTCATACAGTCTGGGCCTCTTGATTGTATTGTTTAATCCATTCACATTTAATGTTACTGATATGGTTGGATTTATGTCTGCCATTTTACTTTTGTTTTCTATATGTCATATCTTTTTGTCCTCCTGTAGTACCTCTTTTACTGCTTTCTTTGCATTGAATATTTTCTAGTGTAACATTTTAATTAGTGTGGGGACAGAGCCCCAGAGAGCAGTTTCCAGGCTCTCGGCCTCACGTGGAGGGGTGCTGGCTCAGGTAGTAGATGGTCATCAGCTGTTGCTAGTTGGCTGTTAGCTGTAACCAGTAGCCATTGGCCATTAATATAACTGCCATGGCTTTGCTAGCAGAAAATGGGGGCTAGCAAGAAGATAGATGGTGGCTGAGCTGGTAAGCGCGGATTGCAGTTAGGATGGCGGGTTGCAGACAGTGTGGATCCAGTCTCCAGTGAGACTGTAGTGCCGCCAGCGAGAATATAGTGGTATGACTCCCCCATCTATGGCTCCGTGGGTGTTCCTTTTTGGCCTCACCATATCCTGTGTTCTTGTGTGGGGAGCGTGAGCTGAGTTCCTGCCAGACGCCCCGCACGACAATTCCTTTAGTGACTTTTAAACTATTTTTTAAGTTATTTTCTTAGTGATTGCTCTAGGGTTTACATTATACATCTTATCAGAATCTACTTCAGATTTATACTAATTTAATTACAGCGATATATAGAAACTTTACTCCTGTATGGCTCTACTCCATTCTCCCCTTTTTTGTTATACATATACATATACATATTGTTATATGTTACAAATCCCAAAATACATTGTTATAATTATAATTATTACTGTATCTAACTTTGTGTCTTTTAAAGAAATTGAGATAAAAAAGGAAAATATACATATCTATAATTTTCGTACTAACCTTATTTATCATTTTTGGTTCTCTTCATTTCCTCCTATAGACTTGATTTACCATCTGATATCATTTCCTTATTCCAATAAAGTTGGTCTCCACCTGCCTTCTTTGTGCTGTTATTGTCAAATATACGTATTACATTTCTATATGTTATAGGCTCAACTATACAATTGCATACAATTGCTTCTCAAATCAGTTAAGAGAAGAAGGAAGAAATATGCAATTATGCTCTGTTTCCGTAAACTCATGTTTTCTTATGTAGATTCAGATTACTCTGGTGTAGACAGAAGGACTGCTTCTGACCCTTCTGACAGCTCCAGTCACTGTTCAGCCCCTGTAGTGAATTTTTCATTTCAGTGATTGTACATTTCAACTACAGAATTTTCATTTGATTATTTTGTATAATTCTTCTTTTTAAAATAAATTTTATTGGGGAATGTTGGGGGACAGTGTGTTTCTCCAGGGCCCCTCAGCTCCAAGTCGTTGTCCTTCCATCTATTTGTGGAGGATGCAGCTCAGCTCCAAGTCCAGTCGCCATTTTCAATCTTTAGTTGCAGGGGGCGCAGCCCACCATCCCATGTGGGAATTGAACTGGCAACCTTGTTAAGAGCTTGCGCTCTAACCAACTGAGCCATCTGGCTGCCCCTCTGGAAGCTCAGCAGCCGCTCGTTGTCTTCAGTCTACTAGATGTGGAGGGCGCAGCTCACTGGCCCACGTGGGAATCGAACCGGCAACCCTGTTGCTCAGAGCTCATACTCTAACCAACTGAGCCATCCGGCCGCCCCTATTTTGTATAATTCTTATCTTTTCATTGATATTCTCTATTTGATGAGATATTGTCACAATACGTTTAATTCTTTAAACGGTTTTCTTTAGTTATTTGAGCATATTTATAATAGCTGATTTGAACTCTGTCTGCTAACTCCCACATCTGGGCCCTCTCAAAGCTATGTGCTCAGTCTCCCTGACCACCAGAGAGGACTTTGGTTTTGGCCCTGTTCTCTTTGTTTCTTTCCCAGTCTCTGGTATCCCAGCTTTTGCTTGTGTGTCTTGCTGTTACACCCACTGTCAGCCTCCACGAATTGCTAGCTGATTGCTCTGTTGTTTTCATCAACATCCTGGGGCATAAATTGCTCCACACTCTGGTTGTATTGAGTCAGGTCTCTGCAGAAGCTAAGTGTTGCCAGTCTTTGAGACTGTGCTTAAAGGGTGTTCTTAATTGCCTTTTTCTGTTAAACTTCTACAGGGTCTGTGCCTTTGCTTGTTGCTACTACTATCTGGAACTGTGAGACCCTTTTTAGCACACCCCCAAAGTCTCCGTAGTTTTGGACAGTGCCCTTAGGAATGAACTTCCTATTCCAAATAAAGTCAGTTCCCTTAGGTGGAGAACAGAGCTTTCTGTTCTAAAAGCCTGCCTTTTCCCCTGAGAAGACCATCTGCCTTGCTTCAGTGGAGTTAGGGACAGAGGCAGGAGATCAGATCACTTCTCTTGAAGTGATACCTCCCTCTTAGGAGCACTGGGTGAGGACCGTAGCCCCGTTCTCAGCTTGCCCCTTCTGGTAAAGAACTCTGCCTTCAGAGCTGGGACCCAGTATTTCTGGTCTGTACCTGGAGTAGAGCTTCTGCCTTATAAGCAGGGCCTCCTGGTCTTCTCATCCATGCCTGCCCAGCATAGAGTTTCTGCAGAATGGAGCT
The DNA here is from genome assembly GCF_057876585.1 of Rhinolophus sinicus. Taxonomy (NCBI): domain Eukaryota; kingdom Metazoa; phylum Chordata; class Mammalia; order Chiroptera; family Rhinolophidae; genus Rhinolophus; species Rhinolophus sinicus. The sequence continues at coordinate 160,260,051 of NC_142517.1, read as the reverse complement.
CGGGGCTGGGACACGTGGGGAGTGGAGCCAGCAGCCTTCCCATCCCAGGGTGAAACTGTGCTGCTAGACCTGGGTAGGGGACCTCCTGCAGCACCCATCGGGGGCAGCATTTCTGTCACCCTGAGTTGTGGGATGTGAATGGGAGTGGCTCATGGCTCAAATGTCATAGATGCTTGTTGTTCATACCTCAGTTTAGTATGTTTTCTTGAATAAATGTTTCTCCTATTACTGTATGTCCTTAAGACAGTTTCTAGAGACATTAAATGGTTTAAAAAAAATTTTTTTTTACCAGTTAAATGATTGTTTCATTGGAGAGATAGTCCACTGAGCTCTTCATGTCACTATTTCTGAAGTCCCACTCTCCTGTATTATTTTTCAGAAACTTTGTTATGCTTTTTATATTTAGATTTTTAATCCTCTTAAAGTTGATATTTTTCTATATTGTGAGATGGCAGTGAGTTTCATTTCCATCAGGTTATTCTGATGTCCCAGTACCATTTACTGAAAAGAATTGTTCTTTCCCACTGTTTTGCAGTGCTACCTTTTTTTTTTTTGCCAATCAAGTATCTGTACCCAGAAACAAGTCTGTTTCTAGGCGCTGTGTTCTATATCATTCGTTTGTCTATTCTTAGGCCAGTACCATACTGTCTTAATTACTGTAGCTTTTTTGGTAGGTGGCCTTCTAAAGATGTTCTTGCAAGATTTCTGTCCCCTGATTATTCAATTGAATACTAATCTAGGTAGTGCTGTGAAGGGATTTTGCATATGTAATTAGCAGACTTCAAAACAGTGAGAATATCGTGGATTATTTAGGCCTAGTGTAATTATACAAACCCTTTAAACAAAGAGACAGAAGAGAAAGAAGGCAGAGAAGGAAGCAGAAGAGAGATGGGGCAGAAGGAGAGGTCAGAGGGATTTGACTCAAGAATGGAAAGGACTTGACCTGTTGTTGCTGTCTTCGAAAGGGGGCCATGAGCCGGGGCGTGTTGGTGCCCTCTGGAAGCTGAGACCAAACCCCCCTTGCTGGACAGTAAGGAAATGGGGACAGTCCTACAACTGCTTGGAACTGAATTTTGCCAATATCCTAAATGAACCTGGAAACAGATTCTCTCCTAGAGTGTCTAGACAGGAACATAGCCTGGCTGATACCTTGATTTCATCCTTGGGAGACTCTAAGCAGAGAACCAGCTGAGCCATGCTAGGTATGCTGAGATTTCTGTCCCACAGAAGCTGGAAATAACAAATGGGTGTTTTAAACTGCCAAGTTTGTGGTAACTTGTTAGGACAGCAATAGAAAATTAATACACACTTTATTGATTTTCTTCAAGATTGCCTTGGCTATGTTTGGCTAAGTTCTACAAACAAAATACCAAAAACCAACAAACCAATTAATCTATTGGGGTTTGATTAAGATTGCACTGAATCTGTTGATCATATTTTTACAATAATGAGTCTTGCAATCCACATAAACAGTTTTATCCCTTTATGATTTCAGTATTTTATAGTTTTCTCCAGTAATCTTTCACAGTTGTTAACACTTCTAGATGTTTTATTATTTTTTGTTATTGTAAATGGTGTCTTTTTACCTTTTATTTTCTATTTATTGCTGATATGTAGAAATTCAGTTTATTTTTGCATTGACTTGGTAATCAGCAGCCTTGCTTGTAATTCTGATAATTCAGCTCAGCTACATTCATTTTCTATAAATATATGGCCTGTGAATGATAATTTCATTTCATCTTTTCTAATTCTTACACTTTTAATTTGTTTTTCTAGCCTTATTGCAGTGATTACGACCTCCAGAACCATGTTGAATAGATTGGTTATACATAGGAGAAATTCTTGTGTCATTATTAATTTTAGAAGTGGAGGAGAATTTTTCAGTATTTCACAGTTTAGTGTACAGGCATTTTGGATCTATCCTTTCTCAGATCAAGGAAATTCCTTTCTATTACTAGTTATCTATTTTTTGTTCACATCATGAATGAATATTGAATTTTATCAAATGCTTTTTCTTCATCTACTTAGGTAATCATTTAACTTTTCTTCTGATTGTTTTTTAAAGTGGTGAATTATTTTATTGCTCTTTGAGTATTAAGCCAACCTATGTTCCTGGACTAAACCCAATTTAATTGTGAGCTGCTATTCTTTTTATACAAATTACTTGAGATGATCTCTCATTTAGTATTTTTGCACCTACATTCATGAATGAGGTAGGTCTGTAACTTTCTCATAATGTTTTTGTCAGGTTTTATATCAAGGTAACACTGACTTCAGAAAAATGAGTTGGGAAGTGCTTTTTCTTTTACCATCATCTGAAAGAATTTAGGTAAGAAGAGTGTTAGAGCTTCTTTAAATATTTGGTAGAATTCACTGAGGAAGCTTTCTAGGCCTGGAGTTTTCGCTATGAAGAAGTTTTTAAGTAATGGCTTCAATTTCTATGATGTCATAGTACTCTTTAGAGTTTCAGTTTTCAGTTTTGGTAAATTGCGTTTTCTGGGAATTCTCCATTTTATCTAAAATTTCAAATGTGTCTGCATAAAATTGTAAATAATATTCCCTTGTAATTTTTCTGTGTCTAGGATCTTTAGTGATGTTCTCTTTCATTCCAGCTAATCATTATCGATGTCTTTTTTTTTTTTGGATCTATCTTACCAGTTTATTAGTCTTTTCATGGAACCAACTTTTGGCTTTGCTCATTCATTCTATTTCATGTTTGTTTTCTATTTGACTAATTTTTGTTCAGATTTTTATTATTTCCTTTTTTGATTTTCTTTGGGTTTCATTTGCAGTTGTTTTTTTCCCTAGATTTTTGTGACAAATACTTAGCTCTGGATTTTCAGCCTCCACCCACCCAATATGTATTCAAGGTTATAAAGTTCCCTAAGCATGGATTTGGCTTCTTTTCTCAATTGTTTTTCTTTTTCTTTTTTAAATGAGGTGAAATTTATATAACATACAATTAACCATTTTTAAAGTGTATAATTTTGTTTCCCCCTTGCAGGTTTTGGTATGTGAGTGTATGTCCGTGTATATATTTGTGTGTGTGTGCATATTTCATTCAGCTCAAACATTCTTTAATTTCCATGATTTCTCTTTGATCCATGGATTATTTAGAAATATACTGCTTAATTTTTTTTTTTTTTTAAGATTTTATTGGGGACGGGGAACAGGACTTTATTGGGGAACAGTGTGTACTTCCAGGTCTTTTTCCAAGTCAAGTTGTTGTCCTTTCAGTCTTAGTTGTGGAGGGCGCAGCTCAGCTTCAGGTCCAGTTACCTTTGTTAGTTGCAGGGGGCGCTGCCCACCATCCCTTGCAGGAGTCGAGGACTCGAAGGGAATCGAACCGGCAGCCTTAGGAGTTAGGAGCATGGAGCTCCAACTGCCTGAGCCACTGGGCTAGCCCTATACTGCTTAATTTTTAAACATGAAGTATTTCTAAAGGGCTTTTTGTTACTTATTTCTAACTTAACTCCACTGTAATAAGAACTAAATATGTAAGATTTTAGTTTCTTAAAATTTGAGAGTTGCTTTATGACCCAACATATGGTCTTTCTTGGTAAATATTCCTTGTATACTACAAAAAAAAATTTGTCGGCTACAGTTAGTTAGATGTGGTATGTTATGTATATCAGTTATGTCAAGTTTGTTTCTTTGTACAATTGTTATCATTTTTGTTTGTTGTTATTCAGTGAAAGATTGTTAAGATGTCCCAAAATGATTGTAGATTTGTCTGTTTCTCTGTGTAGGTTCTATCATTTTGTGTTTTATTATATAGTTTGAATATGTTATAGGTGCTTACAAATTAAGAATTTTTGTTTCTACCTGGTAAATCAAGCCTTTTATCATCATGAAATGTCCCTCTTTACCTCTAGTAATGCATTTCGCCTAGTGGTGTACTTTAGCGTTAAGACAGACAACATTAATTCTCAGTTGCTAAGTGTTTGCATGGTGTATCTTTTACTTTTAACTATTTTTTATAGGTTGCCTGTCTCTTGTAAGTAGCAGATATTCTTTAAAAAAAACTAGTTTGACCACGTTTGTGTTTTTATTGGAACATTTAGTAAATTTACATTTAATATACTTATGATGTATTTGAGTTTAAATTGATGTTCCTGATAAATGATTCCTATTTACCCAGTTTATTTGAACTTTCTTTTATCTTCTTTTAGATTTTTTTTTTAAAGTAGTCATTCTAGAAATTAAAGTATGTCTCCTTGACTTGTTGAAGTGTAAAATAAGTCAGGACTTTTTTCTCTGCCTGGTCAGTGCAACAACTTTAGAAAACGTTAACTGTACATTTCCCTCTACTGAATTATATGCTGTTACTGCATAGTTTAGTTATATACAATATTTTAACCATTCACAAGCTATTATTAGTGTTTTGTAATGTTACATTTATACTTATATATTTACCTTTTTTAAAAGCTCAGCTGATTTTCTGTCTGCCTGAAGAGTACCCCTTTATTTTTATTAGGTACTGTTTTAATTAAATTACTATTTTAATTAAATACTATTTAATCGGGGCCTGTCTGGCGAGGAATTTCCTGTTAATGCTTGTCAGAATTTTTTTTTCTTCCATTTTTATTCTGGAAACTTTTTTTTTTGGTCTGGACATTGGAATCTAAATAGACAGTTATTTTCATTCAGCATATTGCATGTTATCACACTGAAACCTAATTTGCATTGCTTCTGTTCGGAAGTCACCTGTTGGTCTTATTATTATTGTTCCTTTGGTAATCTAGCTTGTAACAGCCTTTGGTTGCTTTTTAGGTTTTGGGGGTTTATTTTTGGTTTTCAAGCAGGTTTACTATGCAGTGTCTAAGTGTGCTTTTCTTTTGTTCTACTTGGTGTTTGTAGGACTTCTTGGATCTGTGACTTGGGTCTGCATTATTCAATGCCACTAGCTATATGTGTCTATTTAATTATCATTTAAAAAGTTAAAAATTCAGTTTCTCACATTTCAAGTTATCAGTAGCCACATGTAGTTATTGGCTTCCTTAGTCAGATGGAGAACATTTTCATCATTGTAGGAAGTTTTGTTGGACAGCAATGTTGAGGACGTTCATAAGTTTTGGGAAATTCTCAGCCCCTATCAGTTCAAATAGTGTTCCTATTTTGTCGCCTTGTCTCCTTCTGGGACTCCAGTTATACACACACTAGACCTTCTTACCTATGTTTCTTACTCCCTTTTCTGTATTTTCATCTTTTTATTGTGTACATTTTTAAAGATGTAATTTTCTGAATTATCTCCTAGTTCATTAATTCTCTTAAGCTGTGTCTAATATGCATCAAACTCATCTACTGAGTTCTTAGTTTAGGTTCTTTTACTTTTTAGTTTCAGATTCTCCGTCAAAGTTCTCAGTCTTAATATTTGGCATAGTTGCAAAAAAAAATATTTTAAAAAATTACAGTAATCATCAAGGCATGAAAGGCAAAGGTATTTCTGCTTCAGTTTAAACCTGCAATTCCAGATGGCTAACTGCTCCACAAATTGGCCCTATTTACTCTGTACATAACCAACTGACAATTTAAACAAAAGAAAGAAACTGAGGGAGAGGAGGAAAAAGAGACTTGGGAGAAGAGGAAAAAAGTTTGTGTCTGATGACTTTATTATCTAGACCCCTTTGGGTCTTGTTCCATGTTTTGTTTTATTTTCAGTTGTGTTATTTTCTTGTTTCTTTTCTTTTTTAAATTGTGTTTGGGGTATTTCTTTTTAAATGAAAAACTATAGAATAACTTGAGGCCTAGAATGGTGTTAATCTTCCATGATAGAACTTTTATTAATAAATTACTGGCTAAAACAGAGGCATGGTTAGTTACGTTTGAAAGCTAACACGAGAAATTACAATCCTAACCCCTAACTCGGTGAGCTTGCTTTTAGCAAGAAAATGATAACAGTAATGTAGACTTTACATTAATTATCATGAGTTCTCAACAAGTTTGTTGCATATTTTAACTTTTATTTAGGATACCTTTCTAAATTTGTGTTAAGTAAAAATGACTTTAGCCCAGTTATTTGAGAAGACAAAGTTGTGTGATTAAGTAGTTGTATAAATCTTACATTTATTAAAGGTACCCAAAAAGCTTAATAACTAATGAAAGTTCACCCTAAGATTGAGGCTTACTCCAGGTAGTTCAGGTATTAAAAATAAAGCATGTGTGTATGTGCTGGTGCCCGTATGTAGATGTCTTGGTAGAAATAAAATAAAATAAAATAAAATATGAAAGACTGGTTTTTTTATGTTTAAAAAAAAATCACTGAATCACATTTTTAAATTTATGCTTATTTGCTTTATTTTATTTCTGCTTTGCACCTATTCCTTATTTTGGAATTAGGTGTAGAGCATGAGTTGGCAAACTCTTCTTTAAAGGTCATGCTAGTAAATATTTTAGGCTTTGTGGGCCATATGGTCTCTGTTGCAATTGATCTCTGCCCTTGTGTAGTGCAAGTGCCGCCGTAGACAATATGGAAATGAACCGGTGACCTTGATGCTATGAGCATTGCGCTCTAACCAGCTGAACCAGGCGGCCGCCAGCTCATGGCAGCTCACGCTGGCCACTGGCCATTCATGGCAACTCACGGCAGCTCACCTCTTGGTCAAGCCGTTGTTCTCAGTCTAGTTGTAGAGGGCACAGCTCACTGAACCATGTGGGAATTGAACCGGTGATCTCAGTGTTATGAGCATAGCGCTCCAACCACCTGAGCCACCTGGCCGCCCTCCCTTACTTTTCAAATTCAGTCTGGCATCAAGTCCTGTTATTTTTTTGTCCTCTAGATACCTTTCTGATCTGCTAGTGCTCTAGTCCAAGCTATTGTTTTCTCTTACCTGGATAACTGTAGTGACCACTAACTGGTCTCCATGAATCCACTTTGGAATCTATAATTAGGCAGAAATACAGAAGTTACGGTATTTCAAGTAACTAAAGTAGCTCAGTTTGTATTAAAAAGTTTTTATCATTATGTAGGTTTACAGATTGAGCTATAGGAAATTATAATTCTTTGGTTTTTCTAAATAAGGTCTGTCATGTTATTGGGTATTTACCAGGAGGAGTTTACCATACATAGTATTGTATTCATGTTCACACCAGTAAGTTAGACGGTTGTTTTATTTTACGAATGAGGAAACTGAGGTTGACAGTTCCGAAGTGGTAGAGCTGAAATATAAATTTCTTTATGTTTTTTACTTATGTTTTTCTTTAATTCGAGAATTTGGGGATGCCTGAAAATAACCGTTTATTCTGTCAGCAAATATTTCTTGAGAGTCTTCTATGTGTTTAGCATTCTTTTAGGCACCTTGCTATCTCAGTGAACAAATAAATGCCCCAAAATTCCAGTTCTTTTGGAGCTTATGTTCTAGCGACAGGAGACGTGCTGGCTCATTCATCCAGTTGCAGACTCAGAATGACCACGTCTGCCAGGGAGTTTCATAACTAAGAAGCAATTGCCTGTCTTGGCAGAAGAAGGAGCTAATGTGAAATGAACTTACCTGGGGTCCTCCATAACCTTGAATAGCAGGGTAAATGCTATTTCCTGCCTAAGACTATGAACATGGCGCCTCACTAGTGACCAGGTGTTCTGTCAGCCTGTCTTAGAGTGGTCTAGTAGGTACTGTGTCAGGTGTCCCCAAGGCCACCCCATATTCAGAGATCTGATAGAAAGACTAATAGGCTCAGCATATAGTTGTATTCTTGGCTGAGATACATTACAGTGAAATAGTGAAGATACACAGCCAGAAGGACAAAGGCATAGGAAGAGCCTGTGTAGGCTTCCTTATGTTCTCTCCCTCAACGGAGGGGATACATGGAGCACACAAATCCGCTAGAGACTCTGCACTCAAGGTGTTTATTGGGGTACCATATACCACATTGTTTGCACAAACAGTATAGGCGCTGTGAGCCACCCGTACAGTTCGGGCAAGGTGGGGATTTCTTCGCTGGCAGGCCTGCTGTGTTCAAGTTTTCCGCACAGTTACCTATTGACCCTGGATGGAGATGGCTGGGGTGGTCTGCGGAGACATAAATAAATATTTACCTGTCGTTTTCTTACCATGCTTTGGGAGTCATTTTTGTAAGGAAATAATCCTAAATTCAAATACGGCATTTTAGGTAGAAAAATGTTTGTTACAGCTCTGTGTTTAATAGCAAGAAATTAGAAACCACTTAAATTACCAATGGTAGGAGAATAAGTATATTACCGTACATTCATGTAAGGGAATGTTAGGTAGCCATGAAAATAATGTTCATGAAAACACATCATAATGTGGAAAATTGCTATTGTATAATTGGAAGAATATAGGATACGAAATAGTCATTAGTGTAGAATGTTGACAGTAGTGATGGCTGCCGGACAGCTTTCTTAGTTCTGAAATTTATGAATGCTCTTAAAACACAAATTTCCTTACAGAAATATAAGAAAATATAAAATGTTAACTATTACAGAGAAAATTAAATTTATTGGAGTGAATATTTCAGTGAACCCTAAGGTACCCATCACACAACTTCAATAATCATCAGTTTTAACACAAAAGTTGTTTATAAGGAAGTTTAAATACATTTCACTAAAATGTACATTGTAGTGTTATTAGGGTAGCAACATAGAACATGCAGTGAATGAACTTACTATATAAAAACATGAATATCTGAAGCTTGTTTTTTTATGATACAGAACTGTACTGTCATTCTTATCATTTGATATTATTAATTGGGTTTATTTTGGGGGAATATTTTTAAATAGTTTTTTTGGTGGGGGGTTAGGTTAAAAAGTAATTATATGAGTTTCTGGATATATGACTACAGAGAAGGAAAAACAAACCCAAACTGAGAATTGGATGGAGTATAAGTTTCTCTAATTTAGCAGCACTGCAACAAATGATAATTTTATTTTGTCATCAACTTTCAGGGTCTTTGCAAATGATTGAAATTGTAAACATGGAAACATCTTTGAATGCCAGGAACTACTAGCATTCAAAGATATTGAATAAGAAGTATACAGAAAAAAGATGGGAAGAAAATAAACCTGAATTTTTGACATTGGTTATCTTTGAGTAGTGGGACTGTATATATGGGTGGGATTTTTTAGGCTCTAATCTATAGCATTTTTGCATTTTTCTTAACTTCGTAATTTTGGATTCATGACCAAGGATAACGGGGGAAAGAAGTGAATTTGCTTCTTTCTTGTTACTATTTTGTAAAAGCACATGCCCTTTAAAAAATATATAATTAAATAAATTGGCATTGGGAAAGAAATGTTAAGTCAGAAAAATAGCTATAATCAAAAGAAAACTCGGTGTAAGTCAGACTTTTTAAATCATTGTATAGGTTTGCTGGAATACTATGGTGTAAATTTGAGGGCCAACCTTATAAGGTATGTACTTAATAAAACTTTGCAGCTGTCACTCTGTTTTTGGCAACTTTGAGATTAACACACAAATAAAAAACGTATGAAAATGATGTGACCCACAATTTCTTTGAATCACTGAACACTGTAACACTGTAAAAAATGACAGTCATAATCATTTGTAAAGGTTTGGGGATTGATTATACCATAGGCTATTCTGGTCATTGACTGTTAGGTTAAACCATAGGAACCAATTTATTGGATTAACAATGGTTGAACATATTTCATGAAGTCCAATCAGGTAAAAAGTCGTAATTTTTCATCCTTGTTCAAGTTGATTTACCTAACTTGTATTATATATTTATCTAGTTACAGATTGGCTTGTCTATTAAGGTTGCAGGTAATAGAAATTATTACTAAAATTAAAAAATTTGGGGTTATTTTTTGGGGGATGATTTGGTCGTTGAAATGTGTCTTTCTAGAGGAACATTATAATCTTTATGGGCTTATGCACTAATTTATATGTCTGGAACCTAAACTTTTGGTATTCTCTGGAATTTTTTTTCTCCCATCTTCCGCCTCCTCCCCCCACTCCAGTTCAAGCCGTTGTTTCTCAGTCTTGTGTAGGACACAGCTCCCTGGCCCATGCTGGTATTGAGCCTTGCGCTTCCCCAGCTGAGGCAGTTGGTCACCGGTCAGCCACTCACAGCAGCTCTCACCGGCCACTCATGATGGCTGCCAGCCACTCACCCTCACGGCAGCCCCCCTCCAGGGAGAGCTGTTGTTCACAATCTTAGCTGTAGAGGGCACAGCTCGCTGGCCCATGTGGGAATCGAATGGTGACCTCGGCGTTAGGAGCACAGCGCTCCAACTAGGGTTTCCAGGCGGGAATTCCCACCCATTCTCAGGAATTTTTTTCCCTTTCCCTTTCCCGAATTCCAGGATTTAAACTGTTTTCTGTTCTCCATGATGAATCATTTCCACAAAGTGACGGCCAATACTACCAACCACCTGGGTTCAAGGAGTCAGTTTTCCCAATTTCCTGACCAACTTTTCTTAGGATATGAAAATGGAAAAGCGAAAAAATTCCCAAGAACGGGCGGGAATTACCCCCTGGAAATCCTAGCGATAAAGAGAAAAATGTCTAAGAGACACTGTGAGTGGTACGTTTATTTCCCATTGTGGGTATTACTGGATTCAAGGAGCCGATTTTCCCAATTTCCCGACCAACTTTTCTCGGGATTTGGGAATGGGAAAGCGGAAAAAATTCCTGAGAGCAGGTGGGAAATCCCGCCTGGAAACCCTAGCTCCAACCACCTGAGCCACCGGGGCTGGCACTATTCTCTGGACTTTTACAGCAATGTAGAGTTGGGAGGAATGGTTAAAGATTGTTCTTACTTTTACCAAACAGGTTAATTTGTGCTAAACACGTGGGTGTTCACAGCAGGTAGGATTCCTAAGCAGAGTAGTCTGTTCTGTTGGAAATCTTGTGGATTTATTAATTTAAAAACTTTATTTTTTTCTTCCTATTTGAAGGTTTAGGTTAAAGAAATCTAAAGTGAGTAAATTAGAATGCTCTGTCTGCTAGTAACCTTTTGTTGCTTTCTCTTATATCTCTTATTTGGCATGTGATTTGGGGCAACTTGCTTATTTTTCTGGGACTCAATAATAGTAAGTAAAAATTATTGATGCTATATATTCCAGGATTGCTATGGGCTTACAAGTATTTTCTCATTTAATTCACGTAACAATCCTGTTAGGTAGACTGTTATTACCAGGATTTTATGGATGAGAGGTCATTAAGTGGCACAGCTGGGATTTGAACTCAGTCTGGCATCAGAGCTCATGCTCTTAGCCCTAAAGTGATATTGCTACAGTAAATGTCCACAGAAATCCATTTTAGGTGTCTCACTGAGGATAGCATAGAGTAGATGCTGGTAAAATAATACTTAAGTTGAAATCACTGTATAAACATTTAGACTATTTTTATTTATTATAATACATTGTTTTAGATAGTATATCATTAATAGGTGCATAATGCTCAACTTGGACTTCTTACATACAGTACATGCAGCTTCCTTTCTGGTCAGAGATTTACTTCCCTGCTGTAGATGGACTGTAACAGAAACTGTTCTGTAGCCCTCCTTTCACCCTGTACTATTGATAGAAGAACAGACCAAGAAGGACAACTGTGGGGCAGTAAATCATCACCGTCCTTTTTAATGTTTATCCAATGGTTACCTCTGAGGAGTGGGATTCGGGGAGATGGGTGTATTAAGACTTTTAACTTTTGTATTTCTATCCTGTTTATTTCAGCAAGCATGTATTACATTAATAATGGGAAAGGTCATGAAACTAAAAAAGATTCTTAAGTAATTAGTACTTAGGTGTTAGGGACAGGATACCAGTTGACTCTCTGTTAGTGAGCAGGAGGTAATTACTAGGTCAGGTTTTACCAAATTCATATTTTGGAGCTTTCCTGGAGAACATTTCTTCGTATATGTTAAAGGACTCACTCTCTCTGTGTGTGTTCTTGCATTCTCCCCTTTCTTTTGAACTGTTCTTTTGGGACAAAGATACTAGTTGAGTGGATATAAATTCTAATAAAAGACAGTATAACTTAACCTCTCAGTCTTAACTTCCTTGTCTTAAAAATGAGAACTATATGTTAAAATAGAAAAATAGCCTAGTGTAAAAATACATGTATGTGTGTATCTGTATATGAGGTGTGATCAAACAATATGGTGACTGTTTAAATAAAAAAAATTTTTATTACAGTAAAAGACACATTGCCATTAATCCCCCTCAAAACACTCTCCCTCACTTCGAACACACTTATCCCATCGTTCTTGCCACTTTCTGAAGCAGTTCTGGAAGTCCTCTTGTGAGTGTCTTCAGTTGCGTTGTTGTAGCTGCCTCGATGTCCTGAATCTATTCAAAATGTTTACCTTTCATGGTCATTTTGACTTTGGGGAAGAGCCAGAAGTCACACGGTGCCAGATCCGGTAAATAAGGTAGATGAGGACACACCGTAATGTTTTTATTTGACAGAAATTGCCGTATACCAGAAGTGATGTGTGACACGGAACCTTGTCATGATGGAGGATGGTTTACGGCACACTTGAAAACACACCTTCTCTCAACCGTAGCTCACACCTGACTAACTGCACTGAACAAATTAAAACTTGTCACACACTGTTACTAAGGTTTGATGCACCACTTCCTGTATTGAGGATCCCTGCCTTTTTAGATGGCACTCGGCAGCAGCATTCACTGTATTTTGTGATCACAATGGAAAGGCTCTGTGTCACACATCACTTCTGGTATACGGCAATTTCTGTCAAATAAAAACATTGCAGTGTGTCCTCATCCACCTTACTCACCAGATCAGGTACCATGTGACTTCTGGCTCTTCCCCAGAGTCGAATGATTCAGAACATTGAGGCAGCCATGACAGTGCAACTAAAGACATTCACGAAAGAGGACTTCCAGAACTGCTTCAGAACGTGGCAAGAATGATGGGATAAGTGTGTTTGAAGCAGGGGGGGAGTATTCTGAGGGGGATTAATGGCAATGTGTGTTACTGTCATAAATTTTTTAAAATTTAAACATTCACTATATTTTATGATCATACCTTGTACATACAAAGGGTGCCAAAAAATGGATACACATTTTAAGAAAGGAAAAATCTATTAAAATTGTAATACATACCGATAACAAAAGGTGACTACAAGTCACATTTGATTTCTGCAATTACAAGAGGTGCTCAAAGTGGTTACCATCAGCGTCCAGACACTTCTGGCGAACTATTGCTTGAGCAACGTTGACCAAAGTGTCCACTTGTATACATTTTTTTGGCACTCCCGGTATATACACGTGAATTTGTGTATATATATACCGGGGGTGCCAAAAACATGTACACATTTTAAGATATGCTATCTATTACTTTTTGAAGTTGAATTGTAGCAATGTGTAGTATGAGGTTCGCTCAAAAGAAGGTGTTAATCAAATGAATGCTAGCATCATTCATTGTATTACAATTTTAATACAGTTTTTTCCTTTCCTAGAATGTGTATACATTTTTTTGGCACCCTCTGTATATATAGAGAGATTGATTGATTTTAAAAAAGCAAATTACTATAAGCCTGAAGTTAGAGGAAGAGGATTTATGTTACTACTACATTAATATAAAGAAATTAGGCATTGAAGTAGGCGCTGTTCTACTAACCTCAGGGAGAAAGCTGAAAGGAAGCTCATATTACGTATATTATATATGCTAGTGTTTGTTGAGCACTTGCATTTTAGCATACATATGTGCTTATAGTTATCGAATCCCTACTAAGTGACAGATTTAGTTCAAAACTTCAAATAAACTTATTTTATGCTAACTCTAAGGTATGTACTTTTATTATCTCCTTTTTATATACTATGAGGAAACTGAAACATGAAGAGGTTAGAACTTGGCCATACTTACATGACTTAACCTATCTGTGTGTATGTTTATTTTTGATGATAGAAAAATTAGCTGTTAGACACTTTTTATTTATATGAAGAAAATTAAACTACTTTTATTTTCTAAGAAAGAAGCAATAACCAGAGTCTCCATGCTTTACCTCTTGTGCAAGCTGTATTTCTTTTATGGATACTTTGGTCTCAATGTGTCGAATCCTTTGCTGTAAGGGCTGCAGCAAAAGTATTTAAAATGACTAAATAATAAGTTGAGGTATTAATCTGACTTGGAGGGATTCTTGGTCAGACCTATTTTCTCTTTACCACGGGCTTATGTTACTGAACGTGTAGGCTAGATTCAGGGACCTGGCTTTCTATGCTTACTCCTGTCAGTCATTCTAGGTGAAATATTTGGTGTGTGTGTGTATGTACAATACATATATATTTGTATGTGTACATGAATGGATTCTCTCTCTCTGTCTGTCTGGAATAGGTAGTTGAGTGAAGCAGAACAAAGCACAGAAAGAGCCCCATGTTTATATGGGAATGTGATAGATGACAGGAGAGGGTATTTAACATCAGTGGGGAAAGGTTGCATTTGTAAGAAATTGTATGGCATGTTCCTTTGGAAAATAGTCTAGATATATTCAATTGAATTCTAAATGGATTAAATTTACAAATGTTAATATCCACCAAGTCATTAGGAAAAAAATGTAGGAGATGTTTTAATTAGTTTCATGGGGGAGAAAAGTTATTGGAAAATCACGATATTGGGCTGTTTTTGTGATAGCTCATTTAACATGTTCGTTTACCTACCAAAAAATGAGAATATTTGGTTTTAAATAGGAAATCAAACTGTGGAATAAATGTTGGAATATAATGTAGTCAACAAAAGTGATTCTGTGTTCACTAAATACATGGTAGAAAATGATGTATCTGAAAATAGATATGTTCTGTTTATTAACCATGTAAAACTGGATGTTTAAAGGCAACAGTCAGAAATAATTCTAGAGTATTGAACAGTGTAGACCTCTTATTCTTTTCATTTTGTGTATTTTTAAATGCACTAAAAAACTAATGAAGAGGAATGATTTTAATGGAATATTTTACCTTGTTGAAATAATTTCTAACTTGATTATGGTATTTCTGTTTTTAATCATAGTTCTCTGCCTTATCAGGTATAATGTGAAAAGTATTAATAGAACAGAAACCTTAACTGTTTTGTATAAATCAGCTTATCAGATGTAATATGAAAAGTACAATTAAAATCTGGAATGAGTTAAGATATTTTCAGACTTCAGGAAGTTTTAAATTTAAAAATGTGAGGTGATTGCTTAGCAGCAGTTAATCTGCTGTTAGAAAGGTCTTAGTGAACAAACGTATTTCTTTTACTTTTTGGTAACTGGTGATATCTTTTTGAAAGCATATGTTCTAGTTATTTTGATACTTCTTTTTTTTTTTTTTACTGTCTGCCAAGGAAGATGAAGACTTAACGGTAATTAAAAAATGATATAATGAAAAACTGATTCATATCATAAAAAAGTAACATTGACTAACCTACATTATATAAGTTATATATAACTAGGAAACATATATAACTAGGTTATAGGTTATATATAATATAAAGTAGTGGTGACTAACCAGAACTAATAATATGTCCAAATACATGCATCCTTTTTTAGGTTGCCCACCTTGGGAGGCCATGCTTTCATAATTAACATTTATTGAGTGAGTTTTTGAGTGAGTGTCTGTGTGTGTGAAAGAGGGAGAGAGAAAATGTTTATTAGAAGGGGCCATGACAAACTGCTCTCATGAGTCAAATTGTGGTCTTCATTTATGTTTCCCTAGAAATTTTCTTCATAGGATAGGATGTGACTGATGAAGTTTTGGGTTTACAGTAGATTTTGGGGAATAGTTATGTAAGAGTAGTAGTGTGGTAGTATAATTAGGAGACAGATGGTTGTATTTTGAGATGGGGTATTACCCTTGAAGGATGGTATGTATGGTCTTTATAGTGGCTTTTCTAATTTCTTTTTCAAAGTGTACACACATATTGTATAATAAAGAATTTAAAGGATTATGGTGAAATTACATATTCTTTAGGAAATCTCACCTCCTGTAATTGGTGTCAGAAATGACAGTTTGATTCCATAAAAGAGTAAAATCTTTGAAATGTGTTAACTACAGTAGGAGTCAGCAAACTACCTATTTTTGCATGGGGAAAAAAAAAAACTGAAAGAAGAATAATACTTTGTGAGATAGGAAATTCAAATTTTAGTGCCCAGAAATAAAGTTTTATTGGAATACAGCTGCTTTTGCATTATAATGGCAGAGCTGAGTAGTTGTGACCATTCTCATCATTTCGTACTGCCTTTGGTTCACTATAAATTTCAGAGCTGCAGTTATAACTTCATAGTGTTTGAGTGTCATGTGTATTGCCAGTCTGCAATAATTATTTTGTTTTTTTATACCAGTGCATATCCATCATGTCAAAACAAGAAAAGAGAAAAATGGACTCTGAGTGGCATGCTTTTAAGGCTTAGTGCAGTATTGTTTTCTTATTGAATTACATAAGCAAAACATTGTTCTTATTATGCAGTGATACTGTGATAGAATACTTTATATGTTGACATTACTAGACTAAACATACACCACAGTATTCCAAACTCTCAATTTTCTTAAAGCAACAGTCAATTTAAAATGGCATATCTCATCACCAAAATTTCTTTGTAAAACTACAAATTTAAAATGAGGCTGCCACTAAAATAAGTTTTGAGAGGCTCCTTTGTTAGCCAGGTGAGGAAAGCCATATACTGATTGTGAGTTAATTAAA
The DNA here is from genome assembly GCF_057876585.1 of Rhinolophus sinicus. Lineage (NCBI taxonomy): Eukaryota > Metazoa > Chordata > Mammalia > Chiroptera > Rhinolophidae > Rhinolophus > Rhinolophus sinicus. Next base: position 160,243,429 of record NC_142517.1, on the reverse strand, counting down.
TTATGTTTGATTGCATCAGTTAAAGAAATGTGTCCAGCAATAATAAACTTGCTTTAGACTATTTTTGACAAAAACAGTTGATTTAAGAGTTGAGGGCATTTGAAGTCAATTACAAAACAAGGCAAGTGATACAGAGTGGTTATCGGTGGCTCTTGAGTTGACAGGTGTTATTGATACTACTCAGTTATTGTTTGTTCAAGGTGTCAATTCCAAGTTTGAAGTGGCAAAAAAATTAGCCTCTGTGAATAGTCTGTGTAGAACACCTATAGGCAAGAATATTTTCAAAGTTGAGAAAACACGAAGTACAATCTGAAGTGGAATCTGCTAAGATGTGCTACAACTGATGGTGGTAAAAATATGTGTAGAACAGAAAGAGGCTTATTTGGACAGATTCACAAAGCTTATAAAAATGAGGTGTTCAAAACCTATGGTAATTCATGGTATTATTCATCAGCATGCATTTTGCAGAAAATATTTGAATTTATTATGTTATTGAATCAGTGTTGTCAGTGGTGAACTTTATTTGCTCTCATGGGCTTAACTAGCATCAACTCCATACATTTTTTTAGGAATAGAAGCTGAATATCCTGACTGGCCTAGCAGTGGTAATATTTTATTGCAAATTTTTCAGCTCAGGACTGAGATTGAAATTTTTCTGAACCAAGAAGATGGCCATCAAACTATTATTATAAAGTACAAATTGACTTTTCTGCAGACTTGGAGATGTTTTTAAATGAATTTAACCTAAAATTACAAGGCAAAATAGTGCTTACATAGCTACAGTAAAGTCAGTGGCAACTGTTGTTTGAATCACAAATAACATCAAGCTGCTTTACACACATCTCATGCTGTCAAAGTGAGATCTTCATTCCCACATGAACTTGCATGAATATATTTTCCAACCTCAAACTATACAGTTCCAGCAGTATTTTTCCAGATATTGATGCAATTGCAAAAAGTTTCCATATTTCAAAATCCATTTAATTGTGCACTTGAGGAACTTCTATCTAACCTTCAATTGGAAGTGATAAATCTGCAATATAATGACAGACTGAAAGGCAAATATCAGAAGAATCTAATAGACTTTTATAACTGCCTTTGAAGTAATGAATATGCTCAATTAAAATCATGTGCTTGTGGATTGATGTCAGTATTTGTCAGTATCTGTGTCAGAAAAGGTATTTTCAAATATAAACACATAAAATTTGATCAGCATTATCAGCTAGGCAACTTGAATTAAGTTACCCCCCAAATTTCATTCTTTTTATTTTAATTTTATTGGGGACCTTTGGGGGACAGTGTTTCTCCAGGGCCGCTCAGCTCCAAGTCCAGTCGCCGTTTTCAATCTTTAGTTGCAGGGGGCACAGCCCACCATCCCATGTGGGAATCGAACCTGCAACCTTGTTGAGAGGTTGCGCTCTAAGCAACTGATCGATCCGGCCACCCCTCCAACAGCTCAGCGGCAGCTTGTTGTCTTCAGTCTACTTGTGGAGGGTGCAGCTCATTGGCCCATGTGGGAATCAGACTTACATATTATAAAATATTATACTGTCATTGTATCTTGAACTTTTTCAGTAAAAAGTTTTTCTCTCATATAAGCATCTACATTTTCTTTTGGCGTATTGGCCTGCAAAGGCTAAACTACTTATGATTTAACCCTTTACAGAATAATTTTGTGGACTTTTCTATAGCAGTGCTTTACAAATATGAATGCATGTAGGAATTGGCTGAGGATGTGGTTAAAATGCAGATTCTGGTTCAGTAGGGCTGGAATGGGACTGAAGGTTGTGCGTTTCTTCTAAGCAGCTGAGGTGATAACAGGTGCTGCTGGTCAATGAACTGCATTTCGCGAAGTAAGGTTCAAGGTTAGGTTCTTAGACAGGAACACTAATATTTGGTAAGCATCCATTATGTTCCGGGAGTTATACCAGGGACTGTTTCATGTATTGCATCTTAAAATATCACAAAAACTTTTTAGAAGGTATTAAGCACTGCAGTGAGCTTGGCAACCCTAGTAAGGATTTTCAGTTAGAAACGAATTGTTTTGTGAGTGTTTTTGTCTGTCTGTTTTTTGCTTTGAGTATATTGCTTCCTTTAGGACCTCATGGGAGAGAGCTGAAGTCCTAGAGGAAGCTATCCATCTAAGAAACAAAACAATGAGAAACAAAGTACCATAGCATTAGTCAGTCCAGGTCAGAGTAGGGACCGGTGTCCTCATCTTCTTGCTAAATTCCAGTGGGCAGTCAACTGGTTACCAAGCCAAAGCGGGGACATCCAGCACATACCTGGCATGCAAACATTTTCTCCCAGTCTGTTGTTTGCCTTTTCATTTTTATAACCAGGTATTTTGAACTAGCAAAGTTAAAATTTGGTGAAGTCCAATTTATTTTTCATTTTTAAAAACTAGTTTTATAAATTGTGGTAAAATGCACATCATATAAAATTTACCATTTTAACTATTTTTAGGTGTATGGTTCAGTAGTATTAAGTATATTCACATTGTTGTACTGCCATCACCACCACCCATCGCAGAATTTTTCTGTCTTCCCCACCTGAAACTCTATGCATTAAACACAAACTCTCCATTCCACCACGCCCTTCAACTCCTGGCAACCACCACTCTACCTTCTGTCTCTGAATTTGACTACTCTAGAAACCTCATATTAGTGGAATCATACAGTATGTATTTGTCTTTTTGTGTCTGGTTTGTTTCACTTAGCAGAATACAGCGTCTTCAAAGTTCATCTGTGTTGCAGCCTATGTCAAAATTTTCTTCATTTTCAACACTGAATAATATTCTATTTTATGTATTTACCATATTTTGCTTATCCAGTTATTTGTTGGTTGACAGTTAAGTTGCTTGCAGCTTTTTTGGCTTTTGTGAATAATGCTGCTATCAGTATGGATGTACAAATATCTGTTTGAAAATGAGAAACAGAAACTCATAGACACAGACAATAGTCTAGTGGTTACCAGAGAGTAAGGGTGGTGGTGGGAGATGAGGGTAAAGGGGATCAAATATATGGTGATGGAAGGAGAACTGACTCTGGGTGGTGAACACACAATGGGATTTATAGATGATGTAATACAGAATTGTACACCTGAAATCTATGTAATTTTACAAACAATTGTCACCCCAATAAATTTAAAAAAGAAAAAAAAAACTGCAAATATCTGTTTGAGTCCTTGCTTTCACTTCTATTGGGTATGTACTCAGAGGTGGACCTTCTAGAACATACGGGTAATTCTGTTTAATTTTTTTGAGGAACTGCCATACCATTTTTTTACTGTAGCACTACCAGTTCACATTCCAGCATTAAAAAGGTTCCAGTGTCTCCACATCCTAGCCAACACTTGTTATTTTCTATTCGTTTAGTTAATAACCATCCTAATGGGTATGAAGTGGTATCTCATTGTAGTTTTGATTTATATTTTCCTAATGATTAATGATACTGACTCTTTCCATGTGCTTTTTGGCCAGTTGTCTGTCTTCTTTGGGGAAATGTTTATTCTAATGCCCTTTGCCTATTTTAAAATTTTTGTTGTTGGTGGTGGTGGTGTTGTAGGATTTCTTTTTTCTTTTTTCTTTTTTTAAGGAGGGCGCAGCTCACAGTGGCCCATGTGGGGATCGAACCAGCATCCTTGGTGTTATCAGCACCACACTCTAACCAACTGAGCTAACCGGCCACCCCCAGCATTTCTTTATACATCTGGATATCAATCCCTTATGAGATACATGATTTGCAGATATTTTCTCCCATCCTGTGGCCTATCCTTTTGCTTTCTTGATAGTGTCCTTTGATGCGTAGAAGTTTTTAATTGCGATGAACTCCAGTTTATCTATTTTTTCTTTTATTGCCTGTGCCTTTGGTTTCAAAATCCAAGAAATCATTGCCAAATCCAGTGACCTGGAACTTTTCCCCTGTGTTTTCTAATTAGGATTTTTATAGTTTTGGGTTTTATGTTTAGATATTTGATCCATTTTGAGTTAATTTTTATATGTGGCATTAAGGTAAGGGTCTAATTTAATATTTTTGGATGTGGATATTTAGTTTTCCCAGTATCCAGTTTTCCCAACACCATTGTTGAAAAGACTGTCCTTTCCTCGTTGAATGGTCTTGACATTCTTGTTGAAGATCATTTGACCATGTACGTGAAGATTTATTTCTGGGCTCTCTTTTATTCCATTGGTATATGTATCTGTCTTTATACCAGTAATCATATACTTATTATTATTTTTTACTTTGACAAAGTCACCAAGACTTGGTGAAACAGAATTTTGCTTTTTTATTTTGTAATGAATGATGGTAATAAAATAGGAAAAATACATGGGAAATAAAATCCTTGACCTCATACCACACACAAATATTAATTTAGGATGAATCATGGACCTCAACTGAGAAACATAAAACTTATAAAGATAATATATTTATTTTTTTACTTTGAGGCATGCAAACTTTTCTTAGAATAGAAAAATAATACCCATAAATAGAAAAATTAGGTAATTTTCACTTCACCAAAATTAAACGCTTCTTCTTGTCAAAACACCATAAAGAAAATGGGGGGAAATGTAAAGACTTAGAGAAATGTTGTTATCTATTTATCATCTATCTATTATCTGACATAAATAATCAACACATAAATAATTAGTACATATCAGTAACAAGCTAATAAAATATTGGGCAGCAGACTTGAAAATATTCTTAACAACATTGTCCATTTAAGAAATGTTCAAACCCGTAGAGAATTGTAATGAGTTTATTTGAGCCAAACTGACAATTGCTGCGAAGCAAAATCTCAGTGTATTAAGAAAATGCTCCTAAGAATGGCAGTTTTACAGCTTATTTTATACTTTAGAATCAAAGTAGGAGACATAAGGAGGGTTCCATGAAATCTATTGGTGGTAGATTAACGGGGCGGGAGAAAGCAAAGCAGGAAATCTCTGGGGTTGGATGAAAAATAAAACAGATACGTACTTGTTTTACATTGGTGGGTACAGGATAGTTAACGTTTGCAGCACATAGAGATGGTATTTGGAGAACAAGATATCAATGAAGGGTTCTGTGGTCTCCTGTTCTGGTGCAGCTGTTGTGCCCTGAGGGGTCTGGAAAAGATTACTGTGACATTACACAGGTATGTTATCTTGGATGCAAAAAGACAATAGACAGGCTCACTTAAGGTAAAGATTGACCTTTGTCAAGAAAACTACAGGCCCAGGATGTGACTACCCAGTATGACCCAATTTTAGTTAGGAATTTGTATGTGCAGACCATCCTATGTGTTTAATTTCAGTCTCTGAGTTTGTAGGTCCTGCCATGTGGGTCTCCCCTGAGCTTGTGAGGTTTAGTATGTGGCCCCTTCCCACAGCATCAACAATAGAGATGCACAAATTGCCAGTAAGCTCATGAAAAGGTGCTGACATCACTAGTAATCTAGAACGTGCAAAGCAAAATCAAAGCTGGATAGCACTTCACACTGCTGTAAGAAAGATTTAAAAAAGTCAGCATCAAGTATTGGTAAGCACATAGGAGTGTAAAATAGTACAACTACTTTGGAGGCTTTTAGCAGTTTTTTAAATAGTTTATATGCAATATCCCTATGACCCATCAATTCCACTTGTAGGTATTTACTTAAACGAAACATTTCTTTACAAAATAATGTACAAGAATATTTAAAGCACCTATATACTATTTTTAAAGTGTGATTTAATATTTTCAAAATAATCCTGTGCCAGGGTAGAATTGGGAGTTTTTATACAGCAGAATCTCTGAGTTGTAAGCTCTTTGAGGCCAGCCTATCTTACTGCTTCTTTATTTACAGTGCCGAGCTGAAGACTTCACTGACTTGACATATACTAGGTTTCGTTTGCGAAGCATCAGTTGAAAGCCAGAGGGAGTAGGAAAAGAGAACAGAAGGCTATATGGATTGACTCTTGGGAGTATTCATATTTAACAGAGAAGAAGAGAAACAGAAAAGACATGGTTGAATTCTGAAAACTAGAACTATATTTTAAAAACCAAGAAGTGATAGTGGGTCTTTGGGGGGGTGGGGGGTAGAGGGGTGATTCCCAAGAAAGGAACACTACACAATTTCTGATCTAATAGCAGCATCAGAAAAAAGTTAGAAGCAATGGTGATACTTGAAAGTACATTGTCAGGATTGTACTTATAATAGAAACCAGATTCCAGGGACCTAAGAAGAATATACCTATAAATCTCCAGTTTAAGGAAGGACTTAAATGATGATATTAATAGCATGGAATTCAATCTAAAGTGGTTTTTAAAAAACATGTATAAATGAAGGCAAAAGGAGGAAAGGAAGAGAAAAATGCAAGAGATGGGATTCAGGCAAATGCAAAATCCCTTGGATATCAAGAAGGAATGGGTTCAAAATCAAGAATCAAAAGCTTCAGCTTTTTAAAGGTGGTTACCTCTTTGAGATGAAAGGGAAGATACAGTACAGGAAGCTGTAGTCAGGTTCAGGGATGCAAGTAAACACGGAAGGAAGAATGGCCATTATCCTTCCAGTCCTCTGTCCAGATGAAGATTAAAGGTAATGAAGGAAACTTGAAATGAGGTCTGCAGGAATAGTTCTTAGCCTTTGCAAGAGGAATGTCGGTGCGTGGAAGGGGTCTACTGCTGTTTGAAAATGTTCCACATGTGATTCTAGATTTTGATCATACCATCCTTGTTCCCCTTGAGAATCATTCATTTATGTCAGCAGAGAATTAGCAGACATGGATAAAATAATTTTGTTTTTAAATTAAAATTTATTGGGGTGACAATGGTTAGTATAAACACATAGGTTTTAAGTGTACAATTCTGTATTACATCATCTGTATATCACGTTGTGTGTTCACCACCCAGAGTCAGTTCTCTTTCCATCACCATATATTTGACCCCGGGATAAAAGAATTTTTAAAAGTTTAATTGAAGTTTAGCTAAAATTTGTGGTGCTTTAGTTTGCATAGTAGCAATTATATAAGGGTGCTAATTTTTCTCCCTTAATTCTCAAGGTGATTTTTAAATAACGGAGGTTACCTCAATGCTCTGTTTAATGTATTTGTGTGTGTTTTTCATCGCTCTCATAGAAACTGAAAACTACCAAAGCTGTAAGTTGTACAAAAAAATCTTTGGGAATGTGACAGTGATAAAATAATCCTTCCTAGTATAAAATGGAGTCAGATAAAGTGTATATATAAACAAAATAATTAAGTAGTAATGTCAGTGCCAAAGTGTACAAGGTTAAAATAAGGAAATTATACTTTTAGAGTGGCATTTTTCAAACTGTGGACCCATGGTCCATTAATGTCTCATGAAATCAATTTAATAGTTTAACAACCAATGTTTTTTAATGGATTATAATAGACTAGAAAATATTGGTGTGCACTGCATGCAGTAAGAAGTATTTATACACATAAAATATGTATGTATCTGTGTACTGAGTTGGGTGGAAAATATATTTCTTAGTATGGATTGCTGTCAAAAGTGGTGGAAATCCACTGTAAGTCATTTCTGGTAATTGAGTGTGGACATTATAAATACCATGAAGTCTCTTACTTTCATCTGTTTGTGGAATTTATTCATTAAGTTTATATTGACATCTCAACTAAACACATGTATTTTGTGTTTGTATATAAAGACATATATGTGTGTGTGTGTGTGTTTTCTTAATAGGTGCAATGGATGAGCTTCATAGTCTGGATCCAAGAAGACAAGAGTTACTGGAAGCTAGATTTACAGGAGTCGCGAGCGGGAGCACTGGGAGCACTGGCAGTTGCAGTGTTGGAGCGAAAGTGAGTAACATTCTAACAGTTATTTGACAGTTTTTCCTTGTATGAAGTGTTCTAAAGTATAGTTTGTAAAGGAACCCTACATACGTGCTCAACAGTAAAATACTACTATAATTTTTATAATGTATAGGAAAAAATTCAGTGCTTGTAAACCTGATTAGGTTCAGGGGTAAAAAGGAATGTGGTAGATGGTGCTGCCTTTCTCCCTTTACATAATTTTTACCTTTCCTGTCCTCTGTGTTTTCCTTGTCCCATCACCCGTGTTCCTGTCTGTGTATGTTCCTACCTACCGGTAGCCACTGCTTCATAACACTCAATGGTGCAGCTGTTAGGCTTTTCAGTGGTAGACATCACGCTGTCTTCAGTTCCCTACTACCTCACACTGCAGTGAATTTCCTGTGCTTGTTCTCTTACGGACCTTTGTGAGCAGTTATTTAGGATACTTTTCCAAGAGCAGAATTACTAGGTCATAGGATATGTTTAGACTTAAGCTGAATAAATAGTGCAAGATTGCTACTCAGAACAGTTGTACAAAGCTAATTTGCACTTTGAGCAGAGTGCAGAGTATGTCTGTATCCCCACATCCTAGAAACACTTGGCGTTACTCAGATTTTTTATTCTTGAGAGTCTTTTAGTTATAAAATAATATCTCATTGTTTTATTTGTACCACCAGTTATTTTGAGCACTTCTTCGTATGCTTGTTAGCTTTTGGAGAGTCTTATAAATTGTTCTAATTCTTTGCCTGTATTTTGATCAAGATTCTTTTTTTTTTTCAAACTGATTTTTCCATGTTCTCTGTATATTCCACATGTTAATTCCATGTCGGTTGTATACAGTGCAAATAACGTCTCCCATTTCTTATGTCTATTAACTTTGTTCGTGGTGTCCATCATTGTACAGGATTCTTTAATTTTGTTGTAATCATACTCACCTGTTTTTTGCCTGATTGTCTACTTCTGAAGTTTTGACTAACGCTTGGTATGCTAAAAAAAATACATCGTCATTAACCATCTGGGTCAAATAGACCTTTTTGCTATTTTTAAGTTAATTTACCACTGATTTATAGCAGTAGGAATAAAGGTATAATGAAAATCAGCTTTATTAGAAATTTTAATAATTTAAACATACTGAAAGAAACCTCTTCATATCAAGTAAATCTTTGTACATAAAGATAAAGGATATTGTCATGAATCCTTTGAGCACAATAAGATGGTCCAGATTCTTGTTGCAGAATATTCTATGACGAAGTCCTTCAGTTGAATGACTAACTGATAAGAATACCATGTTTCCCCTTTTTCCTTGTAAATATATTGTCCAATTTATTGATTTTTGACTTTGAGAAAATGTGTCTAGGATAATGTCATTTGATGACTATGTTTGACTAATAGTGTCACCATCAGTTTTATAGTCTAGAGGTGCTGAAATGTCTCTTTGTATTTATTTTCTGATAATTATAAAATGTCTTCCTCCGTCATTTTCTTCTCTTTACCATCTTGGTTGGACGATGGATATTTCTTAATTCTCAGTTGGAGTCAGTGAAAGCTTAAAATCATACTACAAAGCAGGTATCTCTAGTTTTTTATACATTCTTGAAAGATGGTACAGTACTTTGGCAAGGCAAGAAGATAATTGAAAGGTGATAATTTATTTCACTATTGCATCATCTATTTAGGTCGTTAAATCTGGATTGTTTTTATATTTCTACCGTAATAAATGACCACAAAGTTGCTTAAAAGAACACAAATTTATTATAGTTCTGTAGGGTCAGAAGTCTTACTCTGGTCTCATTGTGTTAAAATCAAGGTGTCTGCTGCAGGGCTGTATTCCTTACTGGACACTCTAGAAGAGCACCTTTTTCCTTGCCTTTTCCAGCTTCTAGAGGCTGCCTGCATTCTTTAGCTGGTGGTCCTCCGTCTTCAAAACCAGCAGTATTGCATCTTTCTTACTCTTCTCTGGTGGAAGTTAATCTCCCTCTAACCACAGCCAAGAAAGGTTCTTCACTTTTATATACTCATGTAAGTAGATTGGGCCTGCACCAATCTGGATAATCTGGTGTAATTTCTACAATTCAAGTACTTAACCTTTAATCCATCTGCAAAGACCCTTTTGCCATAAAAGGTTATAGTCACAGATTCTGGGGATTAGGCTCAGGCATCATTGTGAGCCATTCTGCTGCCTGTCATACCATCACACTTCCATTTTCTTTTTATTTTAGTGGTTTTTGTTTGTTCATTTTAACATAGTTGGGAATAATTATAAGTAATGATGAAGTAATTTCTGGATGATTTAGTAACAAAATATAGGAAAAATGAGATCAATAAGATCCCATAATGTATTAAAGGTTTACAGAAGGATCCTGTGGACATCTGGTAATTAATTGCACGACAGAACGCATCTTATTTTTTTAAGGTAAATTTTATTTTTACTCTTTGGATGATCTCTAAGAAAGAATAAGTCCTAAAATGTCAGTCTTTACAAATAGAACTGCTTGAAAAAGAAGCTCAAAAACTAAAATTGGGTCCAGTGGACCCTGATGGAGTTCTAAGAGTTAAAACTTCTTGCCCAAACCAAGTCCACAAAATATTCTGCAGTTTCTTCTATTAATTTTATGGTTTCACTGTCATAGTTGCTCTTTAGTTCAGCTAGGCCTCACCTTTTATATAATACTGATAGGGATCCAGTTTTGTTTTTCTCCACCTACTGAGCCAGTTTTCTCAATGATGCTTCTTACATCATTTATGTTTTTCTACTGATTTGTGGTGCCATCGTTATCATATATTAAGTTGCCATGTATATGTACGGATCTGTCTGTGAAATTTCTCTTAATGTTCCAGTGGTCTGTGTTCTTGTGCTAGTATCACATAGAAAAAAAAATACTGTTGTATTTTGGTATGTCTTTTTTATATGGTAGAGCAAGTCTCTTCTTTAATCCTTTGTAAGGGTGACTTAGTTATTTATGGGTCTTTATTCTCTCATAACATTTGAGCATCTCTTCATTTGCTTGTTAGTGTTTGGGGATTCTTTTTTCTGTAATAGCTTATTTGTATCTTTTTTCCTCATATGATTCAAATGGAATTTTTATACTGAATGCATTGAATTTATAGATTAATCTATGGAGTACCGAATCTTTACAAGATTAGGTTGTCCCGCCCAGGTACATGAAATGTCTCTCCATTTTGTTCAATTTTTACAGAGTTCTTAAGAATTTTTGGCTAGTTTTTATTTTTTTATTTTTGGCTAATTCCTGGATACTTTAAAATGTTGCCAAAGGATTTTTATGATATTTTCTAATTGGTTATTGCTAACCTAGGAGGTTTTTTTGTTTTGTTTTGTTTTTAAAGGTTTTATTGGGGAAGGGGAATAGGACTTTATTGGGGAACAGTGTGTACTTCCAGGACTTTTTTCCAAGTCAAGTTGTTGTCCTTTCAATCTTAGTTGTGAAGGGTGCTGTTCAGCTTCAAGTTGTTGTCCTTTTAGTCTTATTTGCAGGGGGCGCAGCCCATCATCCCTTGCGGGAGTCGAACTGGCAGCCTTGTGGTTGAGAGCCCATTGGCCCTTGTGGGAATCGAACCGGCAGCCTTAGGAGTTAGGAGCATGAGCTCTAACTGCCTGGGCCACTGGGCCGGCCCAACCTAGGAGGTTTTTGATTTTTATAGGTTGGTTCTGTCTTGTATGCAACAGTCTTGCTGTTGGTCTCTTTTATTGGTTGTAGTAGTTTGTTGATTCTCTCCTAAGTTTCTCCAAAAGAAATAATTGTCTTCCAAAAATGATAGTTTTATTTCCTACACCTCATGTATATATATACTTTTCCCTTATATTGGTCATGACCTTCAGTACTATGTCTTGTTCAACAGGAATCATCTAAAGTTTCTCCATTAAGTGTAACGTTTGCTATATACTAGGTTTTGTATATATAACCATGACTAAATTAAAGAAGAGCTTTTCTATTCCTGGTTAGTTAAGAACTGTTTGTTTGTAAGTTTGTTTGTTTAAAAATTATAAGTGTTGAACTATGTGAAAGTCATTTTTTGTTCTTGGTTAAAAAGAATCATAAAATTTTTCTCCTTTGGATTACTAATGTGAATTATATTAATAATTTTAAATGTTGAACCTTATATGCATTTCTGGGATAAACCCTACTTGGTTATGATATACTGTTGTTGTTGTTTTAAGATATTATCGGGAAAGGGGAACAGGACTTTATTGGGGAACTGTGTATTTCCAGGACTTTCTTTTATTGGGGAACAGTAGTGTGTTTTTTCCAGGACCCATCAGCTCCATCCAAGTCAAGTTGTTGTCCTTTCAATCTTAGTTGGGGGGGGGGGGGGAATGGTGCAGCCCACCATCCCTTGCGGGAGTCAAACCAGAAACCCTGTGGTTGGGTGGAACCTCACGCTCCAACCACCTGAGGCATCCGGCTGCCCTGGAGATCAGCGGCAACTCAGCTGCAGCTCGTTGTCGTTATTCTAGTTGTGGAGGGCGCGGCTCGTTGACCTATGTGGGAATCGAACCCGCAGCCCTGTTACCCAGAGCTCACACTCAAACCAACTGAACCACCTGTCCGCCCGATATACTATTTTTAAAAATACATTTACTGGATATAATGTATAACTATTTTATTTAGGATTTATACATAAATGCTTATAGAAGAAATAGATGTACAGACCTGAAGAGTAGCAGTTTAGTGAGTTTTGACAAGTGTGTATACTCGTAGTAATCCATACCCATCTCAAGATACAGAACACTTTCATCACCCTACCTTACCTGTTTTATAAGTATGAATCAGTATCATGAGCCCCATAAAGTGAACTGCTTCCCCTTTCACTGTATTATCAACATCCTGTATATAATAGGAAATGTTCATGGGAAGATGGTTAGGCATTTACCCTTAAAACTATCTTGGCCTGGGGTTTGTTGGGAAGGGAGGTGTTTTACTACCATTTGATTTCTTTAATATTACTTAGTTTGTTAATCCATTTCATTTAGGCTTTTCAAACTTAAGTGTATAGTTATAATACTTTTAAAAACCGCCTTTGTTATTTCCTTTCTTTTCATTCTTTCATATTTTCCTTTTCTGTACATTCTTGCCAGAGCTCCAACTAACCACTATTTCAAAGAAATAGATTTTGGTTTTAATCTATCTCACTGTTTTCTTTCCCATTCATTTTTGTCTTCATAATTTACTTGTTACTTTGGGTTTGCTCTGTGGCTCTCCTTCCAGCTATTGAGTTGAATAATTACTTTATTTAAATAGAGACATAATTAATACACAATAAAATGTATAGATTTTAAGTGTTCAGTTATGTGATCTCCCCATGGTTTTTACTAAGGTATAATTTACATATAATGAAATTAGCGCTGTTTATTACATAATTCTGCTATAAGTTTTGACAAATATATATAATTGTGTAACCTCCACCACAAATTAAGATATAAAATAGTCCCCAAAGTATTACCCATGCCCTTTTGTAGTCAACTCCTCTAGGTTGCCCCTGGCAACCACTGATCTGTTTTCTGTTCTTGTAGATTTGCCAAAGAATGTCATATAAATGGAATAAGTATTGTAACATGCAGCCTTTTGAGTGTGACTTCTTTTAACTTAACATAATGCATTCATTTGAGATTTTTCTATGTTGTATGTTATCAATAGTTTGTCACTTTTTATTGCTAAATAATATTTCATTGTATAAATATACCACACTTTTTGTTTTTCAATTACAGTTGACATTCAGTATTATTTTATATTAGTTTCAGGTGTATAGCATAGTGGTTAGACATTTATATAATTTACAAGTGGTTCCCCTAATTAGTTTAACACCCACCTGGCACTATATATGTAGTTATTATAATATTATTGACTATATTCCCTATGTTGTACTTTACATCCCCGTGACTATTTTGTAACTACCAATTTGTACTTCTTAATCCCTTCATCTTTTTCACTCAGCCCCCCAACCCCCCTCCTATCTGGCAGCTATCAGTTTGTTCTCTGTATCTATGAGTCTGTTTCTGTGTTGTTTGTTTATTCTGTTCTTTTGATTCCACATATAACCATACTTCTTTTTAATACTTAGGAACCAAGCTAGGTTATGCTTGTTATGTGGTAGTCTCTTAGAAGAATGTTAGTCAACTGATGTAGAGGAATGTAGAATCAGAAAATTAGCATTTCATATTCCTCAGTATGATTATTGATTAAGGCCGGGATCGTCAATGGATGCTAGAACCATTTAGTAAAATGTTGTGGAGAACAAGGTCTCAAAGTTTTACCTTATAGATTGGTTATTAATTACAAAAGAGAATATGGGCCTTTCAAATGGAGAGATTCGTTGGTGTCCACCATTTCTCCTAAATGAGAAACTTTTGGGTTGTTTCTAATATTTTGAGAATTACAAACAAAGCTACTGTAAACTTTGTATATTCCTTATCTTAGATTTGGGAATTGTTTATGTGGTGTAAATACCACACAAGACAAAGAATAGAACAATTTTCATCCCTCCGAAGTTTTCTTCTGCCCCTTTCCAGTCATTGCCCACTTCTCAAACCCCTTTCCTGAACCCCTGTCTGATTTCGGTCACTACAGATTAGTTTTGCCTGTGTTTGAATTCATTTAAATGGAATCATGCAGTGTACTCTTTTGTATCTGGCTTCTTTCATTTAACATAATATTTTTGAGAGATATCCATGTTGTTGCTGTTCAGCAGTTCATTCTTTTTTGTGGTATGGATATGCCACAATTTGTTATCTATTTGTAGAGTGATATTTGGATGTTTTCAGTTTTTGCCTGTTACAAATAAAGGTGCCATAGATATTTTTGTACAAATCTTTTTGTGGATAAATGTTTTCATTTCTCTTGGGAAAATACTTAGGAGTGGAATAGGGAGGGTAGGTGTATGTTTTAACTTCATTAGAAACTGATAGTTTTCCAAAGTGTTTGTACCATTTCCTACTGTAACCAGCAATGGATGTAAGAATTTTAATTGTTCCACATCCTTACCACATTCAGTGTTATGATTCTTTCTTATTTTAGTGAGTGTGAATTAATCAGCTCAAGGGGTTTCCTTTTCTCTATGTCCTTGTCAACTCTTGTTATTTATGTCTTTTTGATAATAGCCATTCTGATGGGTAATGAGGTGATATCTCATGGTAGTAAGATTTTTTTCTCTTTATCAATGGTTGATGTTACCTAAGTATGATTTTCTTTATACTTATTCTGTTTGGAGGAATTAGTGAACTTCTTTAATCTGTAAATTTACGTCTTCCACCAAATTTGGGGACTTTCTGACTAGTAATTCTTCAGATTTTTTTTCTGTTCCTTTTTCTCTCCTGTGACTCCCAATACATGTGTATTAGAATGCTTAACAGTGTCTGGCAACTAATTTTTCTCTCTATTTAATTTAATTTCTTTTTTCCCTGTGTTCACCGTTTATTGGTAACACAGGGCAATATTAGAGATTTGGGTCATTAAATGAACAAACATGGTGATACAGTATTGACATCATGACCTGGATTATGGGAATAAGTGGTTTTCCAGGTCAGGAGTAGGAGAGAGAGCAGGTGTAAGATCCTCAAAGAGGAGAACCACATTACTCAGTCGCCAAAGGATTTTGGCTTCGGCTCATTAATGGCTGGGAGGAGAGCCAGTCCTGCCCACCATCCATGATCTTTGTCACAACAAATTGGAATCTCCACAGTTTTTCCAACTAATTGTAGGTACAAGAGAGAATAACTCCAGACTGACTTATATAAATAGACCTGGATGACTATTAAAGTACAGTCTATTCACAAGTTGGCAAAATCGTCTGAGTGACTGGCTCAGGGAGCCTTTCATGGACTCTCACTGTATAGGGCAGAGAAGCTAGTGTTGATCCCGTGCCCGTCATGGTTCCAGCTTCTGCTGTATTGAGGTCATCTTTGGCACCTCGTGTTTTCTCAGTGATACCAAATGCACTATGGAGCAAAGTCTGAGGACCTAGTATATTAACCCAAAATGCCCCTTGCCTCGTCACCATGTTCAAAATCTGTATGTTTCTTTGTTTGGACCAGTCCATGTTCTGGGTTTACTTCAATCCTAGCCTTAGACTATTCATTGCCCCAGTCTATTCATTGCCCCACATGCAGCCCCTGTCATACAACATCCTCCAGTGGTAAAGAAGACCAAGTCAGATCTGCCCCAGGTTTTATTAGCTCCACTTGGTAAAATAAACTCATCTGTGTCCTGCACGAGATGTCAGGGATCCATATTTCAATAAGGAAACAGGGTTCATACTAGTCAGCAGGATGCCGGCCAAATCCACATGTGAGTAACCAGCTCCATGGCTCCATAAAAGCTGTCCGACTCGCCTGTGGTTTTGTTGCCACTTCCCCTGCCGCGCTCCGTGGTGTTGCAGCAACCCTCCCATCTGCTGCTCAGGCCGGGCTCGTCTGTGTGGCCTCTGCTCCTCAGTAACAGCGGGGAGACCCAGGTTACCATGCACTCCTTCACGTGCTGACCTTCTGGGCGCCCGGGCCCTGAATAATTTCTTTCGATCTTTAGTACTTTTGTCCATTCTGATGTTATGCCTGTCCAGTGGATTTTATTTTAGAGAGCGAATTTTTCAGTTTTGGAATTTTCACCTGGCTTTTTTATATTTTTATTTTTCTGCTGAAATTTCCAATTCATGCATTTATTACAAGTATATTTTCCATTGTCGTCGTGAGCGTACTTAACAGTAGCTGCGTTAAAATCGTTGCTAATTCTAATATCTGTGTTATCTTGTGGTTGGTCTCTATTGACTGTCTTTTCTCTTGAGTATGGGTCACATTTTCTTGTTTCTTCATAAGTTTAGAAATTTTGTTTATATCCTGCACACTGTGAATGATACAGTATGGTGTAGTGTTTTTCTGGAGAGTGTTGATCTTTTTTGGTTATGTGTATTAGCAAAGAATTAACTTGGCTAGACTGAAATGTAAACTATGTCTCCCTACTGCGGACATCTCTTTACAGTTGTTTTAGCCTTGTCTGGACTACTTAGAGTCTGTTCCACTCTTGGAACAGATCAGTGACCGGCCAGAGACATGGGTAGAGGAAATAGGCAGAATTTGCAACTGTCTTTGTGGTGCTTTATTTTCTACCATAAGCCTTCTTACTTTCCAGCTGTTGTGGTAGTTCCAAACTCTGGGTTTTCAAGCCAGTAAGACTGCATGTTTTGATCCAAGTTTCAGCTACTCTGTGCAACTCACACTAGCATACTTCCCTCAGTCAAAAGCTGTAAAAACAGGAAACCCACCCAGTTCTATTCCTTTCTTCCAAATGTTATCTCTTACCATAATCTGCTGACTTTTGGTTGCTCATATACTTTCAGGTAGTTGTTCTTTATATTTTTTTCTAGAATTTTTAGTTATCTATGGGAACATTGGTCTGATAAGAGGTATTCTGTTATTACTCGTAGCAGAATTTGTATTTTTTAAAATTGTTTTAAAAGGTAAAAATATCCAATGAATTTATATTGATACTACCAATTCAAATCAGAACTATAAGGTTTTTATTTATGTCTGTATCTTCTTTCTTCTATACCAAGAATTGTGATTCTCAAGTACGTAAAGCAGATGATAGAATTAGAATATCACAATTATCTATTTCTTTCTATATCCCCCACCCACAGTTATTTTATTTCAAAATAACAATAGTTGTGCTATCACAATGACCAAAGTGATGACTGAAAAGTTAAAAAAATGTTTGCTTATGTTTTCTATTAAACCATCCCCCCAGTTTTTAAAACATTGTATTATTAACAACTTTAGCTATTAAACTTCATACTTTCTTCCTTTTATTTCTCATTTAACCTTTATCAACAAGTAATATTATTGCTTGCCATCAGTTCTTAGGTTGAAACTCTATTCATTTTGATTATCTACAGCTTGTTCTCTGTATTCTTTGGGAAGGGCTCATGTGAGCACTATTTCTTGATTTCTGGAATTTTGATAACAGTTTATCTAAGCCTTCTATATGTTAAAAATCAGTTTTATTGAATATAAAACACTTTATTCATATTTTCTGGAATATCTTAAACACATTACTGCATTTTCTTCTTGCATAAAGTGTTGCCTTTGAAAAATTGGATGTTGGCCTTCTGGGTGACATTCTTAGGTGTATGTTGTGCTCTTTCAGGCAGTGGTTTCAATTTTTAAACAATTTCTAGGAAGATTTCTTGAATTATAGTTTCTACTGTTTGTTTTCTCATGGCAGTACTCTTTAAAGGCTTCTATTACCTAAGTGTTGGATCTTTCTTCCTTCCATAGTCGTTGCTTTCCCTCAAATCCTTTTCATCCTTTCATTTCTTTTGATTTCAAAAGTGTTCCTCCTTTTTACCTTCTAGTTCTCTTAACACTTTATCTGTTTGATGTGTTTTCTCTTATCATTCAGGCTTAATCTTTATTTTTGAAACTTTTTTTCAATTTCTAATGCTTTCCTGAGTTCTGTTACCTTATTTTTGAGTTTTTTGAAATCTGATTTATGTTCTTTCATGTCTTGAGTCATTTTTGTAATGTCTTTTAGCTTAGTTCCAAATAGTAGGTTACAATTTTCACCTATTTTGTGAAATGTGTATGTGTTTCTGGTATGCTTTTATTATCAGGATATTATGTATGCTTTTATTATCAGGATCTTATTCTGTAGCTTGCTCTATTTTTTCTTATAATAACTTCATGGGATTTACCTACATCATTATCTGTTGCCTTTTTTTTTTTTTTTTTGGTTTGTTTAGGGTGGCTTTTCTTATAGTGCTCCCTCTGCTGTTGTTTTTGGGTACTCTTCAAAAGTGTGGTATTTGTTTTCTGAGATTTCTAGGCTTTGCTGCCTTCCTCACTTTTATTTTGATATTCTCTTTACTTTTTCTTTATTATACTTATTGTGCTCGATTTTGATTCCACACCCAGTAGTTTATCCTTATTGTAACACCCTTAGTGAAGGATCAGTTTCAAGAGTTCACGGGCGCTCGATGGCACCAACTTCCTCAGACTTCACCATGGACCCCTGCACTTAGTCACTGTTGGAAATGGCAGAAACCCTTCCAGATGTAGTTTCTGTACTCAAATGGACCTTCCGGTCAATTTGCATTTGCTGTTTTGGGAGTCTCTGTTCTCATATCTGTCTGACACCCTATTTCCTATTGCGCCCTCTCATGCCATGAAGGTTCTGTGGTTGTTGGTGATCTGTTCCCACCTCCTACTTGGTGGGGGGGTGGGGTTCTTTGTCACCTATTTTTGTTGTAAATGTTGTCTGTGGATTTGGGGTTTATGTTTTTATGTGGTGATTTAGGGATGCTCAAAAGCATTGCCATTGCCTCAGTTGTCCCTGAATCTTTCTAGTTTACCACTGCTTAATTGCTGTTTATAGTGTTCTTTGTTTCAAGTTTGATCATCTTGCCCTAATTAGATTATAACATCCTCTAAATAGTGATTGAATCTAATCAGTCCAAGTGCTATTTGTGTTGAAAACAACCTTTACAGTATCAGGCATAGGACTGGACATGTATGCAATAGCTCAGAGTCATCAGTTTGGAAATTGGTCTAAGGGTAATTATATCCCAACTTTTTGGGTAATTATATGCAACCTTTTAATAGTAGGATCAGCAGCTACTCTTACAAATTGAAGGGAAACAGGAATATCAGCTGGGCCTGCCTGAACATGAAGTTCATTCGTCTGTCATATATACCATACCCTGTCATCCTCTGGTCTAAACATTCCTGGAAGTCGTTGATCAGATGTCTTCTGATCCCAAAAAGTCCCATACCGATTATCCCAAAAAGTCCACAAAAATAGTAAGCATCATAGAAACATATTAGAAACAGCAAATGTCATCCTGAAGAATAACACCTTATTTCTGTTTGTCACAGTTGAAAACATTGTAAAAGAATTGTAGAAACTCTTGAGCAGAGCAATTAAAATAGTCAAAATGGTAAAAAAATTTTCTTAAAAGATTAAGGCAAAACAAACAAAAAAACAAAGATTGTCCAGTTTATTAAGATGAAGAGAGGCAAATGGGTGTGTGGGTGGGATATGATGGAATTTGATAAGATTGTGAAGGGAATTAAGGAACACAATACTTTCAGTTAAAGGAAACATTAGTTTGTATGCATTAGGTGGTAGTTTTAGGGATATTCTTATTCTAACCATAGCCCGATTCCTTTGCTTCTGAATTTAGTATTCTAAAATCAGCTAACACAAATCAGTTCCTGAAATACAGCAGAACTTTACTGAGTTGATAAAACTTTCCAATATTTATAGTGTTAATAAGTTGGTATTTCTTATTTTTACTTTGTTTGACTTTCTTGCTTAAAAGAAATCATACTTTATTTTCATTTCTGAAGATAGATTATTTACATTGTAATATGCTTCATTTAAAATTACTTCTAATTTTTCCCTTTTAAAAATCTTTAACAGGCTTCAACAAATAATGAAAGTTCTAATCACAGTTTTGGAAGTTTGGGATCTTTAAGTGACAAAGAATCAGAGGTAAGTAACTTTATTTTAAATATGGTGCTATTAAAGTAAAAGATGGAATTAACTTTTTTTTTTAAACTAAATAGGTTTTTGTCTTCATCAATCCTTGTGCCAAGGTTACTACTTTTTAAGTTTCTTGTAGGAGCATTTTATTCTGCCTTATGAAGCACAGCATTCAAATTGAAGACTGTATTTGGCGTTAGAAAGAAAATATATATTTTCTTTGGTTATGTAGCTGAACTTGTACATTAGTGGTATAGATGTTTTCAATGGAAGACAGTTACTAGCCATTCATAATTCTAGGAGATGAAGGTGGTTTTTGTAATGTGTTTCACAGTTTTCTACTATTTCTTGTTATACTTACCAGTTTGGTCCTAAGTAAGGGTATGTTTACTTTCTGAGGTACAGATATAATTTTTTTTCTCTTTTTGAAATTTCTTGTGGAATTTCATGCTGTTGGTTTTCACTTTTCATATTTAGAAATATCTGAAAAACCCCTCCTCTCCCACCCACTTATCCTACTAAGAAAACACATAGGATTTTGTAAGTAGGCATTTGGATCCATTGTATAGTTCACACTGAGCATGATGTACTTGATGGCATCGTTTTAAAATGTACAGACAGGAATTTCTTTGGGTTTTAGCATTCACTTGTTGATGCTGCAACTTTACTTTTTGTGGATGTAGCTTTTAATATCGTCTCTTCTTGAATTACAGAGTTCTGTCGTGTGTGTGTGTGTGTGTGTGTGTGTGTGTGTGTGTGTGTGTGTTTTCTCCCTGTCAAAGTGAACTTATTTCTACCTGATCCATTTTAGTCTTTTTTCTATTTGGGTTAGTGTAGATATATCACCTTGGTAAATACCAGTAGGTTGTTAGCACTCAGTAGCTCTTAGCCATTTAGTTTTGGTGTTCAGTGGAAAGGGAATATCAAAAGGGGCATCTTTGTAAAGCCCCGTGTTACTGAAAGTATCTAGGAATCTGTAGGGTAGACAGTTTGTGCAGTTCTGTGCAGGCTCCCTGACACTCCAGAGGAGTGTGGCATAGGGCTTTCACTCATCAGGCTTTCCCTTCCACAGAGACAACTGGCAGGCAGCTGAAAGGACTGTGCAAGTGCCGGGACTTTATCTGCAGTAGGTTCCCGTGAGGTAAGCGTTAGTAGCCCCTGTAGCACCAGATGATCACAGTTTAGTTTTTTATTAAATTCACACACTTGTACTGAGTCCTTCAAAATTGTAGGTTTAGATCTAGTCAAAGTACAGTTTTTCAAAAACTACATCAAGAATTTTCACTTTATGTTTCCTGGACTTTCAAATATATCTTGATATTTCCAGATTTGGGTCTATGTAGTAATTTCACATGCCTCCTCTTTCATAGGCTTTTATGTTACGAAGAGCAATAAAGTAATTTTAGGTATTTCTCTTTTCTGTTCACCACATCTGGTGTTTTTGATAGATTTTTTTAAAAATAGTAAAACATAGTAGAAGTTAGATCAGCTATTACATATATTTCTATGTTCTTTATAGATGCAGTCTTTGGCTTCTTTTCAAAAGAATCAATCTATAAGAAAATACCACTTCCCTGTAAAGAATTCAGAGGATCACTTTGGGCTATATTTTTAGTTAAAAATGTTTTGTTTTTTCTTTTAAGACCATAGTGGCATTTGCAGTGAAATACAATTTGGTTCACCATTGATTGTACTTAGCTTTATTTGTATAGAAATTTTGACGTTTGGGGCAGTAATAGAAAACCTTAAAAATCTTTTGTCTTTTGCTATTCTGAGTTCTATATCTGGAAGTTTAATAAATGAGTGACACAGTATTTTGGAAATGACTACATATTATCCATTTCCTCAAGATTTAAAAAAGCGGTATTTATTTATTTATTTATTTATTTTTGTCTTTCCATTTTAAGAAGCTAAGTATCTGGAAAATGATTCCCAGGTTTTATTTCTAAACTAGATACTTTAATTAATGAATTCCCTTGGGGTGAAATTTCATACACATCAAGATACAGGTATTCATAGCTCATTAAGTCAAGTTGTTGGGAGTAAACAATAAATTGCAAGATAGTAGTACTTCTTTTTTCCCCAGTACCCCTAGAAGTAAAGTTTATGTAGTATTCCATTGTTTTCTGATGTCATTTTATTCTTTTGGTAACCCATTTCCTGATCATTACTTTTTAAAAGAACAATAGCTTTTTTTTGTTGTTTTTATGAACAAATAGTAATAACAGGTTTAGTTAAAAAAAAAAAAAAAAAAGGAAAAAGAAAGAAAGCAGTTCTCTACCACCCACCCTTATGACAGCCTACTTTCTATTCTTTTAGCTGTTCTTCCTGGTATTTATTTCCACATTTTAATATAAGTAATGTGCGTATCTTGCTATTTTGTTTCATCAATTGGACATTATCTGTTGAGACCCTCTTAGTATTTATAAAGATTAGATTACTAATACCCCTTTCCTCTACTCTATCCTCCTACCCAATAATCTTTGCAGATACCCAGAACCCTCCTGTTTTCGTCTGTCTTTTACTACTAAAACTGAAAAGCACCTGATATTTTCTGTTGGGCTCATTGAATCTACTTCAACTGAAAGTTTTTATTTCAGTTTATATATGAAATATATAAACCTTTTATTTGTGAATGTAAATTTGTAGAACAAAATGTTTTTTCCTTTTGTTAATGCAATTGCCTAGTAGGTAAGAAGGTGCTGGTATTGTTTTTGCTTTATTTCACAACACTCTAGGTTTATTCAACAGGCTCCAGAAATTCACTGTGTTTTCATTAAGCATTTATTACTTATCTATTATTTTCTAACCTCTGTGCCCAAGCACAGAGAATATAAAGATGAATAGGAAACTATCCCTGCCTTCGTATAAGATCAGTGTCTAGTAGGACAGACTGTTTCATAAACTGTGTGGGCTATGCTAGCATAGATGGAAGCACAAGGTACTATGGGATCAAAGAACATGGATCCCTAATTTTATCTGCCTGCAGTGGGGAAGTGGGGAGGGAAACAAAGAGGTCTTTCTTCAAAGAAGAAATGATAGTTGTTAAGAAAAGCCATGAATTCATCCCAGAGGACAAGGGCAAAGTGTGAGCAGGCAGGCAGGCAGGCAGAGGGACTGCGATATGCTTTGCTCTCACATAGAAGCGTGGCAGGTAGTTTTGTTCAAGACGTAGGGCAGTGATTCTCATGCTCAGTTGGACTTTAGATCACCTGAGGAGCTTAAGGAAAATGCCATGCTGCCTACCTAGGTGATTCAGCTGGTTTGCAAACTTGCAGTGTAATACGGGAGGATATGCAGGAATGGTAAAAGGTAAGCAGGGCTCAGGGTTTAACAGCACCTGTATTTCATAGTAAGGAATTTGGACTTGTATGTAGGTTGTGGAGAGCCACTGAAGCAGGGGAAACAAAAGACGAAGTAGAGGATGAAGGCGCCTCCCAGGTGGCAGTGTAGAGGACAGGATTGGAGGGAAACCTAGATTGGGAAGATTATTGATTTCAGGATTACTGTGCCTTTGCAAACTCCAGCCCTCCAAAGTTTAATATTAGGAAGAAAAGCTTCAAGTGGGAGGGGTTCTAATTATAGTGTTCTCAAGTTTGCTGTTTGGGCTCTGCCTCCTCCTACAGATTCTTTAACTTTGGGTATTGATGCTGTCACCACCCAGACCCAAGCTTCTCATAACCATGTGCAGGTGAATTACCGTGGGTTCGTATGTCTGTAGGTCTCCAGTGGGGGTTTGCATTTCTCCAACAAGCTCTCAACTTCCACTAGATATAAAAAGTAGGATCAGTAGGGTTTGATGACTGAATGTGGGGAAAAGAAGGAAAGGGAAGTGCTAGGATCACTGTGAGGTATCTAACTTTAGGTGATAACTCAGGAAAGAAGGGGTCAGGCTAGAGATGAAGACTTAGGAGTGTCTGGCATTAGGTGTGAAAGGACTGGGTGATCTGAGGATTCCTGAGAGTTCCTGAGACTCTTTCAGGGGGTCCACAAATTCAAAACAATTTTTATAATAGTGCTGAGACATTATTTGCCTTTTTTGCCATAATGCTAAGACATATTTGGCTTTCAAAATTTTTCATTTTCTCATGAGCTTACCATGAAGATACCCAGAGGCTCTATGACACATGATATCATCACTGATGATTTATGGATTATGTACTTGTGTATTCTGGTGTTTAAAAGTTGTTTAGTTTTAAATTCTAAAATGGTAAATACCAAAAGTTATATCCCACATAAATAACAGCTCTTTGGGGCCCTGAGTAGTTTGTAGAAGGGTTCTAAGACCCACAAGTTTAAAAACTGCACAGTTTAAAAACTGAACTCATCCTGATAGTTTGTGTAACACTAAGAAATGTTAGTAGGCAGGGTGGGTGTGCTGGAGAAAGGAAGTGGATAGATAGTAGGAAGAAAAACAAAGTGAAGGAGAAGAATAATGAATAGAATTAAATGTCACAGAAGTCATTTAAGATAATGACTGTAAAAAGTGACTAAGAATTTGTCACTTAGGCTTCGTTTTAGCAGATTAATGGGAGCAAGATGCCAGATTATAGTAAGTTAAGGAACCATTGGAAAGTGAGGAAATAGTGACAGCAAGTATTGACTACTCTTGGCAGAATCTTGACTCTGAATGAAACGGTTTCTAGAGTCTAACAGGCTTGACATATTACGTGTTAATAAAGAAGAAAGGGTCATAGCAGAGCTATGATGGAACAAAGAAAGTGCTGAAGAGTGAGGAGAAAATAGAACTGAAACTCAGCACGTTTTCCTGGAGGCTGTATGCATAGTGAGATCCAGACCCTGCTGGGCAGGGTTAGCTGTGGGCATAACTGACCAGGAGCGTCCTTTCTCCTGAGGGGTGAACTTCCACACCTAACAAGCTTTCTCCTACTTCACAGTGAAAATAGAGGTTATTAGCTGACGGAAAGAATCATGAATAGGTTGTGGGTGTGAAGAGAAGGATAACAAATTTTATGGGAGGATCAGGAAAAGGAGTGGGGGAGGGGGTCACTCATCCTTTATTTAAATGTTTTAGAGTACCTGAAGGAGTTAGAAACATGGTCTGTATGCCTTATCTGCTGGCTAAATGTCCAGATTATTTTGTGATGACAAAAGAAGGAATCCATGCCTTGATCCACCCATTTGTAGTTCTTGCAGGACCCTTCCCATGTCTAAACACAAAGACCTTCTCTACTTTCTCTAAGTTCTGTAATTGCTGTCCCCATCCTACCTTACCCCAGCCTGCTAAGATAAATTAGGTAGGTATCTTGTAGCTCATTTGGGATTTATAGTGAATATTAATACTATAAACGTTCCTCCTCCCTGCCTCTCCTTTTGGAGACCCTAGAATATATTTCTCTGCTTTCTTTTATTTCTCACTGAAGTGGAGTATTTGTGTCTGATTATAAGACTGGATATAAACATCGTTGAATTATATCATCTTTAATGTTGGAGAAACACATTTAAGTATATTTATACATATGTGCTTACTACATAATAATGTTTGTAAAGCAGACGCATACACGTGTCAGATTATTGTTTTTTGCCTCCATTTAATCTTTAATATTCATCTTCTATGTAACCTGAATTAGAATTGAGCAATTTAAAATATATTCTATCTCTTTCACGAACCAAAGTATTTGTTTCCCTTCCTCCTGGGTAATTATCAATTCTTTAGCTCTCTGTGACCCTCTCCTTAGCACATTAGCATTAAATTAGTTTATTTTTGATCCAAGTGCATTGGGGGATTTTTGGGCTATTTAAGATTAAGGATTTTAAGTTCAGATGTGGAAGCTGGGACAATTGTTGCATCTAGACATTTAAACTTAGTCCAACTTTCAGAATTGTAACGATTGTAATGAAAGAAGAATGTAATATAGATATGATGGCTTGATTGTCTTAATTTACCTCTAACGATGAGTAATGAAGGCCCTTTTATGAAAGAAGATCTATGATTAGCTTTCTCATTTGAATTAAGTTTCTAGAAGTAGTCTGGGAACTTAGTTTTTTCTTTTTCCCCTCAGTTAAGTTGAAGTTACAGTATTGCAGACACTTTGAAGCATTAATGCTTTTGTTCTGTTCTTTTTTTAAAGGGCCACATTGTGTTTGCTTTTTTATTTTCATATTTTGGAAGAAGTAGAAATTAAAAGTAGTAGGCAATTAGACCTAAACCTAACTTGGACCTGGCTTCAGGGAGGCATTATTTCTATTTCTAGAACTTCATACTGTTTATAGTTATTTAATAGGTTTTTTAAATGTAGAATCTTATTTTTTGAATAAGGTATTTTAAAATTGCTTGTAAACATGCATAAATTGATTAAATGGGTTGTCTTCTATTCTTAGTAAATCAGCTGGATTAGGAGAGTGATGGGTATTTCCTGTTTTTACCTTGTTTTTATATACATACCCATCTCTACTTTTTCCTGTTTCCTTTTTGCCCTATTAATAATTGTGTTCAGTTTGAATGTTTCCTCAATGAACACTTAGGTACCCAGGATTGATTGGAAGTTATGATTTTATTTGAAAATAGAAGTATTAACTGGCCATAAATTTTAGGTTTTAGATTGATTTTTAAAAATTCATTGAAGTTTTACTTGTCTGTATATATTTGTTAAATCCCGTACAGATCTTTTCTTTAATGTCTTAATTTGAGTTCCCACTAAGAAAGAAAAAACTTGAAAACCGAATTTAATGATATATAGTTTAAGAATCATCAAAAATTACATTTTTATGCCTATTCCCCTCCGAATGAATTACCTTGTTTTTGACTTTGTTCTGTTTGTATCTGTTCAGCTTTTCAAGATTGTTAGACACCTAGTCATTTTTAAGAAATATCCTTTGTATCCTGCTGCCTGCATTATTTTCTAAAATGTTTTAGCTTGATAAATGGTCTTTGTGGTGTTCTATTTGATGGGTTCCTGTGTCGTCTTCTTTACTTATCTTCCAGCCGGTAGTATTTTCTCACTTCTTGCTGTTAGGTGGGCCAAACCATAATCTTAGTAAGTACTATTACGTCATTGGTTTTGCTGAGACACTGTATGTAACAGTATTGCTATATACAGTGTACAGTATGTACAGTAACATTGTCTTGAAGGTGGGTACTGTGGGTGTGCATGCAGAATTGTGTATTTTGTAACACTAATAAAGACATTGTCTCAGTAGGAGAATAAATTTGTGGGGTTTTTTCTCTCTCCCTTATTAAAACTAATAATCAAATTTATAAATTACAGGATTTAAAAGTTCCTGTGAAAAACCTGGAATTACTTTGTAAATTTTTCTTTGATTTCAAAGAGAAAACTATTTAATGCTAACACCATACATTAAAGGACATGCTCTTACAGGAACTACATTCAGCTATAAGTTAGTGTGTCTTACTCCAAAGCCATATGATAGGGTTCACAGCAAAGAAAGTGGCTCTATTCTGGCTGAATATACTCATATATGTCCTTAGTCTCCCGGAAGGAAAAGTGAACTTGAAACCAAATGTGGGTCTGATATTGACTCTGTGCCTCTGTTTTTATAAAGATGGAGGACTGTGTGTCAGAACCATCTGGGAAGCTTTATCAAAGTAAAAGTACGCAGACTTTCTGCTGGGAAATTCTCATACATTCTGCCTAGATAATCTTGCAATTTCTTATAAATCATGAAATCTTGAAATAATTCACTAAGCCATTTATTTATCAAGCAAACATACAGCTGTTAAATGTTTCCCTTTATAAAAGTGCATTTAGTATGGGTGGTTGGTTGTTTTTAGAGCAGGAAAGTTCTAAGCTGATTGATGAAAAGATAGGAAGAGGAAAATGCCACGTCATTTTTAGAATGAAGACATACTTTAAAGTGAAACTTGGTATACTGCTTGACCATAGTAGGGGGGTCAGTAAATATTTGTTGAATAAATATATTTAACTTCACTTAAGTTGTAGCTTGGTAGTTTTTGTGTCAGTACAAATGATTCTGATGTATTCATCAAAGCAAGGTTTCTAAACCTTAACAGCATTGATATTTGGGGCCAGATAATTTTTGGGGGTGAGGGAGGTTGTCCTGAGCAATGTAGGATGTGTGGTAGCCTCCCTGTCTAACACATCAGATGTCTGAAGCCCACAGTTGTGGCAACCACCAGTGTTCTCCAGAGATTGCCAGATACTCTGGGGGCAGGGGCAGATCTCCTCGGCTTGACAACCACTCCATTAATGAAGGAGGGAAAATAGTTTTAACACATTATCTGGGGAGCTAGATTACAGCTATGTAAGTTTCACATCTCTAAGTATGGAAACAAGCCCAAGAAGATTAATTTTCCCACAGATAATAAGTTAACAAGAGTCAAAAGTCTAATTCCAAAGTCTTTTATTTCAAAGCAATGCTCCTTAACTCCTGTGTAATGCTCTCTCTGTGTAACTAAGACGGTGTATAACTTAATTAGTTAGACAAATGACCCTAGTAGTCTTTTTAAAACAATGGTATTCTGTTTTGGAAATATTTAGATGTAAGGTGATTTATAGTAATCATCAAATTTGCCAATCCAAGCTATGCCTGGACTTATAGCACTTCACAAATGTTTTGTCTGATAAGTATTGCTTTTAGACTGAATTTTAAGGGCATTCAGCACAAGCTGACATTTCTGAGAGATTTGGTTTCAATGTCTTATGGTAGAGTTTTTAAAATATTAGATGTATCCTTATGTCAGCAGAACATAGTGATTATTTTACGAGTTTTCTTTAAGATTCTCATTTTCTAGGATAACCGAGTAACCATGACAACCAATTACACTTCTTATATCCTAATGAGATATATGTCTGCTACATGTCACAATTTTGGTCTTTAATTCTTAATGGAAGATTACATAAAGAATAACTTCCTAAATTTAGACATTCTCTAAAGGGGAATATGCAGGAAACACATGACTTATTATTATCTTATATGTAGATTGACCATTGCTAATCCTGATGGTACATCAGCATCATTTTTCAAAAATAAGAACTTTTCAAAAATAAGAATTTCTTTGGTGTCTTTCCAGAGATGGTTAAACTTGGAAAGGGGATTTCATCATGAACTTTAAATAAATTTTTGAAAGTGATTTTGATATATAGTCAACATTGAGAATCTGTGCTATTAGATAAATGATAGAACAATTTCTTTTGAAAAATAAAACCCCTTTTTCTGGTTATAAATGTAGTATTGCTATAGCGAAAACAACAATGAAATACCTTTTTTTTAAAACACATCACATAGAGCTTAGATTGGTGGGTATTCTTATACAATGTCAGTGTATGTATAGATTGATATTGCCTTTGAAAGTGCAATTTGACAATATCTTTAAATGTTTAAACGTGCCTTTTGTGATACAGCATTTACACTTAAAAGTGTCTCTCCCAAAGCAATAATTGTATGAGGACCTCTAGGGATTCACGTTCAAGGAAATGTCTATAGGGATATTGTACAGGAGCATGTTACTGTATCATGAGTGTCATAATGGAAGAAAAGTTACGAAATCACTGTTCTAAATTGTACTATTATTAGTACTTTCAAAATGCCATAATTTCTAGAATAAGTTATCTTCAAAATTTGTTTTTTCCTCCAACAGCGGTTGCTCTGTGTGGCTCTTTTATTCTGGTTGTATGATTTGAAAACAACTTACCAGATTATATGAATAAAGGAGAAAGTCCAACTTTTTAAATTTTATGGTTTATGCTATTTAACAAATAAAACCTTAAAGGGAAAGCCAGAGAAGAGAAAATGCTGAGAAATAGTTATGTTACATAAACAATAAGAAAATGGCAAACAGTACTGCATTTTATCAATATTGAAGACTTAGTACATATGTTCCTTTTAAATATATGTGAATGCAAATTAAAATGTGTCCAGGTGATAGGAGCTTAAGAAGTCAGACTGTAAGGGTGGCAAGGAAAGTAGTTTTAAAAATTGAGAGTAAGATTTTTTTTAGTATTGTATTTACGTACTGATAGGTTGTGGGAGCTGCATATTTGTGAAGGGAGTAAAAATCTTCCAGGCTTTTAAAAATAGGAGCTGGCACGCTTTAAGTTACCTCTAAGACAGCATGCATTTTAGTTGGGTGGTTGCCCAGTTTTGTCTTATTGGCTCTTTACCATCTTTGATATTACATATTATTAAATAATAAAGGCAATATAGCAGAAATTAGGCTACACTCAGATTTGCTGGTATTGATTGGATTTACTTTGAACAGCAAGGAAATGCTCTTACTCAGAGATAGGATCCCAAAATGTTGCATACATAAACATTTTTTTACACTAAATATTGAAATCAGCAATATAACCGTGATCTTCTTTTAGGTGTTAAAGATTCAAGCAAACATTTCCAGATAATAGTTCTCAAATTAAAGTTTTGACTCTTGGGCAGAGACAGGCTCTGTGAATTTCACGTCTTCCCAGCTCAAAATCATCCTTGAATTAGGACGTACATATTTCATGATAGTTTTTATCTAAATATAAATTGGATACAGAACAGCAAGGAAATTATCACAATTTCAGTGTTCTTATAGTGCATAATTCTAACCTAGTTTTTATAGCAAAAGGTTGGAAGAAGCAGTACATTTGATATTCTTGAACAGAACATCTATTTTACATTGACTATTCTTATAAGGCTCCAGATTTTCCGTTCTCATTCCAGGCTGTTTTGATACGTGCCATTGAAGTAAAGATTTTTCCAGCATTTTCCTGTCTCACATCTAGTTCAATAAATTGTGCCTAGAAGTGTGGATAAAAATTGAATATTGTTCTTTCCAGCTGCAAGCAAAAAGATTTGTCATGCCATTTGTTCACCTTGAATTTGATACCTGAGTAACTATATGCATCATTGGAATAGCCAATGAGTTGTATTTTTGAAGCTAACCTTTAGCTAAATGAATTGATCAGAAAAAATCAGTCTGACAAGTTTGAGGGTTGAATATTTTGTTAGGGATATTGTTTAATATTAAAGTAACTTTCTGTCTATTTTAAAGCATTTTCTCATTTAACAGAAATAAACTATATCTGTGTCTACTAAGTATAATGATTTTATTAGAGATCATGATACTGGACTTTTTGTTGTCTGTTCAGTCAGGGCTGAAGAACTCTACTTAAAGAAGAGGTGAAGAATAAATTTTAATATACACTCCTTTTTCTTTTCTTGATGTTATAGTATCTTTTCACATACTGTTACAATTTTCAATAATGAATTTATGCCAACAGTTTAGTCTGTCTAGTTGGAGGCTTGTGGAGGTAATTAATCTATTTTCATGAAACAATCCATATTGATTTATCTCCCTCATTCTGTAACCATGTTCAGATTTCTGTTTTGTTTTCTTATTTTTGGTCTTATTTGCATTGAAGAAAGACACGTTTGTTTTTATTTTAAGATAAACCAAGGCACATGATTAAATATGAAAAGTTTGTTTAATAATCACTGGGCTTACATGCCAAATGAAATTGGAACATTAGTTTAATTATGTCATGTCACTGTTATCTCTTGAGTCCTTTAGACTTGTCTTTGGTTTTTGAATGTACTTTCAACGGCTAGAAAATACTGTGTAAATTCACAGTAATATCTTGGAACATTTAAATGCCAGAGTAATCGTTCAGGTTTTGGTATGATTACAAATTAGCATTTATAAAGCTAAATTGATTTTAAAGAGTACCAGTCTCTCATCATTTTCTCCTAACCACTGTTCAACTTGTATGTCGGAATTCTTTGACTTTTAATCATTTCTGTAGTCTTTCCATCTTTACTTTAAAGCCAAATCATATTATTTTGCCTTCCATATTAATCCTTCCTATTGTGGTCAATTATAGTGCAATAGTTGAGAAAATATGTAGAGAAGAAAAAAAAGAAGTGACATCATTAGTGAGAGCAGTAATAAGGTATAAAATGTTCTGTATAAAGTGCTCAGTGTATGCAAATTTTACATCTTCTGCAAACACAAAAGCAGCCTGGTTGATGTCGTTTGGGTTTTGTAGGAAATCGGTGGTCAAGATCAGGGGATTTTCAAATGTTTTTTAAGCCATCAAACTTTCTTCAGAGTAAGTCTAATATAGAATCTCAATATGAAAATGATAGGAAATCCTGTGTTTGCAGGTACGGGGGGTGGAGGTGGGAGAGGATGTGTCTCTGGTAGGCTAGAGCCATAACTCAGCCACCTGCTCCTTCTTTCCCTTGTCCCCCACCTTTAATAACTTGAGGCACAACCTTCTCTCCCCCAAGGTATCTCTGGAGTATGGTTTTGAAAATCTCAGGTAGTATTCTGAACTTTTCCTCAGTGATGATCCATTTTAGAAATTAAATATTTGGTGAGTTTCTGCATATCCTAAATCGCCAAGGTTCTAAATCTCCAAATAGGTCCATTTACAAATGAATGAGTCAGGAGAATTGGCAGCAGTAGGCTTCATTGAGAGTTTTTTGTTGTTTAATAAAGGTGTTGCTCGGATATTTAAATCAAAACCAAAAAACTGTTTACTGCACATTTGCCTGAGGGTTACTTATGTAATACTTAGGGCCTAGACTACAGACAGGTTCTACGGCTTGTAGTCGAGAATAGAGTTAAATGAGGCCTCAAAGAGGAAGTGTGCTTATTTTACAAGCCCTACACGTTATTTGTAAATTATTAGGGTAGGCGCTCCTAACCATTTAACACGTGACACATGATTGAAGTTTTGAAACATAAAGGTACCCGGATATTTAGAGTAATAGGATAAGAGAATTTATTGGGTGCTCGCTGACATTTATAGAGTACATACATACTCGGTTCCAGATGCTGTACTGGGTATGTTTGTGGTATGCTTCTCATTTCATACCTACAGTCCCCCTATGCCTGGATTACCACATTTAAAATTGATGAGAAAATTGAGTCTTGGGTTAAATAAAATGCTGAGAGGTATATACAGTAAATAAGGGACCCAGAGTTTGATTCCTAGTCTGCATTTCTTCAGAAACCTGTGATACTTGATTTTTTAAGGAAATTACAGTCCGTTTGGTCTGACAGAACAACCCTGTAATCTATGAGTTGAGAATGAAATTAAAGATCAGGTTGTCATACTAGGACATAGGTGAAAACGATTAAGGTCACGAGAAAGGACGAAATGGTGTGTTTGTTTATAATGGAGACTTTTATTTATAGGCTAATCTAGTCATACTTTTTTCCCTTCTTCCTCAAAGTATTCTCTGGTTTAAAGGAGGTAAACCTGTTGCCTTTTTTTCTTTACTATAATCATTATGCATTTGATGTTTTTTTGTTTGTTTTCAAGCAAAATGGCATTTCCCCCAAAGAACTGTGCCACTTCTCCATTCCAGAAAAATTTTAAATTTAGGGAAATTTTGCCTCAGGAAAAAAAACCTTTTTGCCAAGTAGTCTTTTTTATTATTATTATTAATTTTAAATTGCAATTGGCATACAATGTTACATTAGTTTCAGGTACAACATAGTGATTAGACGTTCACATACCTTACAAAGTGATCCCTACAATAAACTAGTAATCATCTGTCACTGTGCATAGTTATTATGATATTATTGATTATATTTCCTGTGCTGTACATTACATCCCTGTGACTTCAAAAATATGGAATGCTTCCTGAATTTGTGGGTTATCCTTGTGCAGGGGCCATGCTAATCTTCTCTGTATCGTTCCAATTTTAGTATATGGGCTTCCGAAGTAAGCACTGTCTAGGTCTTTAAAAAACACACACACAGAAAAAAAAACCTTAAATATCTTGAAGGGTATATTCAGTCAAGTATTTAATGAGTGTTATTCCAAATAAGTTTGAGAATTTTTAAATATATCCTTACATCTCACTCCGTTTTTGGAGATAGCCAGTGAATATTAGCATTTCAGTGGCTCTGTGAAACTCTGCAGTAAATAAATTTAACTTTGTTCACCCCAGGTGCACCACCTCACTGTCCCCTCCATTTAAAATGTAGCCTCTCAGTCAATCACGATCCAGTGTTCCTTATAATGTGCTTTAGAAATAATTTGTAACTACTAACAAGATTATCTTTTCCTTAGTTTTCTAGGTAGAAAATGTTTCCAGTATACCTTTCAGAATTACATTATTTCGTGTTTTTGTTTGTTTATTCAAAAGTAGCTAGTCAAGATTTAAGATGGAGTTCATATGGGAGCCTGCCGTGCTTAAAATTGAGTCTAGCATAAAACTTCTGAAAAGTCATACCTTCTTGACCTTAAATTATTTTTTTTTACATAGATTAAGTTGGGAAAGATAGGAATAAATTATAATTTGGGAATCCTCGTTTGTTTTAAGATAGATTTTAGGGTTCTTTATAAAAATGTTAACTTAGACTTTTTAATTTAGTGATATTTTTATTCTGAGGAAAATAGAAGATTGCTTATTGTTTCTTTGAATTTGGTAATTTTGACAATGAAACTAAACTAATGAACTATTTACCCTAAATTGCTGGTACATTGTCGGTTAAAGTGGATTTCTTTTAAGATCTCTGGTTTGTGATGTGAAAACACATAGGCAAATTATTGGACATAATGAATTTTATGAACTTAACAAAACTTGGAAATATTTTTGTATAGTTGATTCATTCAGTTATTGATGTAGGGCATATAGCAGGTCAGAGAAAAAAAAGCATTTAGGCCTTGGAAATATACAGAATTGGTTTTGAATCCTGATTACCTTGAGTAAATTATTTAATAATGATGTGTTTATCAAGTAATAACTATGTGCTAAGCGTGGGGGGCGGGAGGGTGAGGTGGGGAGAAGGTATAACTCCTGTCTTTAAAGAATTCAGAGACTGGTAGCATTGATTTTAATCTCTGTGAATCTGTTACCTTGTTGGCAGAATGGAGGTGAGAGAACTTAAAATCTCCAAAATCATACTTAGAGGAACCACAGATGCTCAATGTGAGTTAGGTTATCTATTGTCATTCATAGTATTTCATCATAGAAATACTCAGGGACATAAAAATATGGATCAAGTCCCTTCCTTGTTTGGGGACTTCATTGCCTTTACAGATTTATTTAAATTGTCTTGGTTTCATTCATTCAAATATTCTTTGTTCTGGCACCAGACATACTCGCCAAGCTTCTAGAGTTTGCCATTGCCTTGTGTTGGTTTTAATTTTGTCTAAGCACAGTAGCAGTTTGTCAGACTCTACAAAAATTACTTGTTATTTTAGCCTGATAAAAATACTGGCTATCAGTTAAAAGAACAGACCTTTAATTTTAAAATAAGCCATCATGTAGGTCCAGGGGTCTGCTCACTTTTTCTGTAAAGGGCAGACTAGATATTTTAGGCTTTGTGGGCCATGTGGTCTCTGTTGGAACAACTCAACTCTGCTGTTATAATATGAAAGCAACCACAGACAATACATAAATGAATGAGTGTGACTGTGTCCAATAAAACTTTATTTATGGACACTGAAATTTGAATTTCTTATAATTTTCATACCTCAAAATATTTTTGTTTTGATTTTTAAAATTTTCAATCATTTAAGAATGTAAAGGTCATACTTAGATTATGGACTCTACGAACACAGGTGTCCAACCAGATTGGTCAGTGGGCTATAGTTTGGTGATGCTTAATCTAGGGCATAATCTATGAATTTATTATAATTGTTATTGGATAATAATTGTTAAGCATTTAGATGAATAGTCCTGTCAGTAGGGATTATATATATCAGGGTTTGTGTTCTGCTTTTTTTTTCCTATCCATGTTTGCTTTTATAGACTACATATGTGTGAATAGTAGAAAATTAATAGGAAAAACATAAGTTTCTTTGTTGTTTTGCCCTATCCAGGAAGTTGATTTAAAGTGCATCTTTTAAAGGCTAGTTACTCTCAGATTTTTCATTTATTGCAAATCACATTCTGTGTGAATTTCAACTAATGTGTACAAGGTCTGTACTTCAAACTTTTAAAATTTATAGAGTAGGAAATTTTATTTTTAAAATGTATGTAAGTAACTACACATTTATATTGCATGAGCACTATTGAACAAAACAGTATTTATTTTACTTTGAAAGTAAAAATGATTTTATACTGACTATAATAATTTTGTATGTTAAAACTGTAATTTAAAATTCTGTTAACTTTACTTTCTGTAGACACCGGAGAAGAAACAATCGGAATCATCTAGAGGAAGAAAGAGAAAAGCAGAAAACCAGAATGAAAGTAGTCAGGGTAAGCGAAACAAAAATCTTCCTCAGACCCACATAGGCATTTACAATTAATTATTCTGATTTTTAGTCAGTTAATAGTTTAATTATAAGTAATTGCATGTTTTTGTGATTTCTATAGCTATTATGTAATTTCTGCATTTAATAATAGTTTAGGAATGTGCTGTGCATAAGAAATAGTATGAAATTGGAATCTTTTTTTTATCACAGGTAGTGTGTAGTTAACTGTTGGTAGGCTTTTTGACATTTTATTTATCTATTTATTTATTTATTTATTTATATTTGAGAATTAGACAAACCTGGCAAGCATTACCTTATGTCTTTCATTTTTCTCTCTTTGTATGCATTACAGTATTAAGAACTTTAGATCTCACTTTAAAACAAGTACCCACGTTTACTCATCCCTTTTATTATATTTTTAAAAAGACTATATAAAAATAATTGAGAGACTTCTATTAAAGCACCATCTTTCTCTTTTCATACCTGTTTTTCATCCTTTTTTGCATACCTACCTTTTGTCATATGATCTAAGAAAATTATTTTTATTAGACTATAAAACTTCTTATAATGGACAACAAAATAGTGTTGTCATTTAATTTGGCCACTCAAAGTTAAATATAATAAATGGGGATCTTAAATCATATATAATGATGATTTTATACATGTATTACATGTTTTGGGGCCAGTCTTTAAGATCTAGGGCCACGAACCCATGACTTTTACTAGTATTTACATGTGGCACTGGCATTAAGGAATGTATTTGCAGCAATTGTCTTTCTGGAAGGAAGGAAGAAGTCATTCTAGCACCTTTCCTTAAGTGTGTGGTATTTTGTATCTCATTCTGCTCTGAGCTCCTTTTTGGTCTTAGTGTATTTCCCCTAAGTTTTGGTGAGTCGTCTTGGAGCTTTACTTAATGCACGATACATTAATTATGATAGTTTCAACTTTAGATTTAAAAACTCACTTAAAAGCAGGTCCCAAAATACGGTGGGACTTCTGGGTTGGTTGATCCAATCTATTTCTTTACATTTTTTTTCTTTTTTGGGGGTGGTCTGCAATCTACAGAATTATCTGATTTTCTTATGGTTTTAGGCTGATTCTTCAGTTTTAATTGGATTTACTCATTTCAGCTTCCTCTCTTGTACTAGGTTGGAGCAGAAGTAATGTGTTTCCCCCAAAATAAGACCTAGTTGGACAATCAGCTCTAATACGTCTTTTGGAGCAAAAATTAATATAAGACCGGT
Source organism: Rhinolophus sinicus (assembly GCF_057876585.1). NCBI lineage: Eukaryota > Metazoa > Chordata > Mammalia > Chiroptera > Rhinolophidae > Rhinolophus > Rhinolophus sinicus. The sequence goes on along the minus strand of NC_142517.1, from coordinate 160,205,763 downwards.
ATTATATCATACCCGATCTTGTAGTAAAATAAGACCGGGTATTATATTATATTATATCATATCATACCACATCATATATCATATATCATAACATATTATATAAGACCTGGTCTTATATTATAGTAAAATAAAACTGGGTCTTATATTAATTTTTGCTCCAAAAGACACATTAGAGCTGATTGTCCGGCTAGGTCTTATTTTCGGGGAAACATAGTGATTGCGGTTTAAAAGGTTAAAAATAATTGCAAAAACCTCAGTTATTTTTGCACCAACCTAATATTTGCTTCCAGAGAGGGACTAGCTTTCTGTGTTTTTTTTTCCCCCTCTGTCTTTGAAGTAAGCGTCTTCAAGTACAGAGCAAACCTCTCCTGTCATCCTGTTGGCCAAAATTGGGTCACGTGTCCATTCTAAAACCACTTATGTCCAACAAAGATATTATTACCCTTACAAAAATCAGGCCCATCTCTGAAATTGAAAATTTGTTCAAGTTGCCTTTAGAAATACAGGCTTTGTGGAAAAGGGATGATACCTGAACAAAATTGGACTTCTTATCAGAAGGGGAACTAGTTAGTAATGGATGTGGGATAGGAGTCAACTTCCCCCAAAGTTACGGGAGGGGATGGTAGCAGAACAAAATTTCGGTTCAGTTGGGGAAATAGCTTCTGGATAGGCAAAAACATCTCTATGTTCATTTAAAAATAGCACCTCTTCAGAATCTGCAAGAAAGTTGTTATAGGCAGAAGGGAAATTCCTTTGGTATAAAACCTTTACAGTCTTCTCTAACCTCTGAACAAACCTGTACAGAATTGTTTAAAATTTCTAGGTAGCGTTTATAGTCCTGAGTACTTATTTAGTTTTTTTAAAAAATCTCCCTACCTTGTTCCAAGAAGGAATTTAAAGTTGTTGAACTTTTAAATATATTGTTTGTTCATTTCAGTAATGCCTGGCACATAGTAACCACTCAAGAAATATTTATTGAATAAAATGAATGGATGAATACGTCAGTACTGAACTGATAAATGTATATCTTTTTATTATCCAAAACTTTTGACTCATTGTATCGTTAGTTTTTCTTTTGAAACTTGAAGAAATCGTGTATCCTGTAGAGTTGAATACACCCAATGAAGGATGGATAACTCTCATCCAAGAAAGTATCCCTAAACACTATATTTCTTAGTAGCAACTTCTTAATTCAGTATTTAAAAAACTGGTGAAGAGTCTGTTTCAAGGCAAAACTTTTTAAATTAAAGAACGGTGATCTGTAATGATTTGGATCACTTTATCAATATGGTCATATATGAACAATATATAAAATCTAGTTTATTAAAAAAATAGCTTGTTAATTTGGAAATACTTTTTTAGAAAATGAAAACATTTTTAAAAAATAGCATTCATGTTAAAGCATGTTAATGTCAGTTTGTTATTGTTTGTGTTAACCAAAGTTTTTTTATTATTATTTATAGGTATGAATTGGTTTATCAATTATGCTGCTTCCTCTTGTCTTTTCTTTTTTTGTTCATTGGTTTGCTTTAATGAAATAGGAGACATTAAGCAATATGAATAGTTTTTAAAATGGGAGATCCTTTAATGTAATTTATTTGATTTTTAAATAATTGAGACTTTAAAAAAATTGATGTTGAAAGTCATGACTGATTTTAAATCTCTAAAATTTGTTTTTTTAACCTATAAAATTTTTTAATTTTATATTTCAGGAAAAAGTATTGGGGGACGTGGCCACAAAATTAGTGACTATTTTGAAGTAAGTTCATTGAGGCATGTCTCCAGTTCTTGATATAATTCTGCTATGGGATGAAATAATTTCTTTGGAGCACAAGGTCAACTTTTGATTAGAGCAGAGCTTCAGTATTATGTGATGTCTTATTTTCTTAGAAACATTAAAATTTACTTTTACATTGGTATGGCACACCATACTTTTCAAAGTACTTTCTCACATAATAGCATGTAACTACCTGGGATATAAGCAAAGTAGGTATTTACAGAATTGGAAACTAAGGACCAGAAATATAAAGTAGCCTACCTAAAGACAAATTCTAAATGGAAGAACAAAGAGTAGAACTTGAAGTCTAACATCTTCTAGTTCAGAATTCTTTCTACTGTCAACACAGGCTTTACTGCACCACAGCAACATCTGAGCCCTTTGGATGGAGATTAAATAATGATAGAGATGTCAATCTAAGAGTCCCTCAAAAGAATAAGCAGTGGTAAATTTACCCAATCCTGAAATGTTTCCTTGCTTCTACACAGAAATACTTTTGGCTACCAATTCCACATTATAAAACATTAATATGATTATTAAACCAACAAACATGATCTACTCAGTTGAAAAATATTTATATTTACTTGAGAGTGAGCATAGAATTTGCTGATTAAGGGAAGAGCTGCATTTAAAAAAGATTTTTTTTTTCTATCCTCCATTGTGTTTTGGGTTTATAGAATCTAAGGTAAAACTGTTGCTGATCACAAGGTACCTAGTGGTCTTTAATGGAGGTGAGTCCCTTAGTGTTAATACTATGAATCTTTGCTAAAGATAGGATCAATTCAAATCAATAAATCTCAAATCTCTTGAATTCATACTACGTGCCAGGTGTTATGCTGGGCACTATAGTGTAAAAAAAAATTAGACAAAGTTCCTAAGGTTGCACAAGTTGTTTAATGAACACACTGGGAAGTCCCCGTCCCTGCCGTTCATGCCTAATACCCTGAGAGGAAGCCAGTCACAGCATATTGTGTTCTCCTCCTGTTCTTGATACAGAAACATGAGAAATGAGACAGGTGGCTATGGAACAGCTTAGGTGGCTTCCCTTCATATGAAGCTAAGTCATGCACTGTAATGCATGTCACGCATATAAGAAATGCTCAATTTTTATTAGATTTTGTGATATTAAAGGGGAGGGACTTAGTCTGTAGAATTCTTTTACATAGTGCTATGAACATTTAGATATTTAACATATCTTGAAAATGATGATTCTGTTTTAAGATGGTGGATTAGGTTCACTAACATCTGCATGTAAACATGTTAAAGTTCTTAGGTTCAACAAACAATGTTATATAATATTGTATCAATGCTATAACTACAACTCTTAAAGTTATTGTTGAGTCTTAGACTTTAATTTATGCTAAAATGTGAAGGAAAAATAAGGTATGTTCATTGCTTTTGGGAAATTTATTTGTCTTTGAGTCTGCCACAATAACAAATTATATATAGTCAGAAGGTTCGAGAAACCAGGGTCTGTGCAAGACATAGTCTTGTCATGTTCTTGTGATCAGTATTCTGTCTTAAGTCATTTTGGACTTAGCTGTGACTGGCCTTAGTTTTGCTTTTTCTTGGCCCATTTAAATGACGACTGAATTTCATTTAAAACAAGATATATTTAAATTAATTCTTTAAAAAAAATTTTTTTTATTGGGGAACAGTGTGTTTCTCCAGGGCCCATCAGCTCCAAGTCATTGTCCTTCAATCTAGTTGTAGAGGACGCAGCTCAGCTCCAAGTCCAGTTGCCATTTTTCAGTCTTTAGCTGCAGGGGGCACAGCCCACCATCCCATGTGGGAATTGAACCGGCAACTTTGTTATTCAGAGCTTGTGCCCTAACCAACTGAGCCATCCGGCCGTCCCTCCGGCAGCTCAATGGCAGCTCATTGTCTTCAATCTAGTTGTGGAGGGTGCAGCCAACTGGCCCATGTGGGAATCAAACTAGCAAAACACTGTTAAGAGCGCTCACGCTCTAACCAACTGAGCCATCCGGCTGCCCCTAAATTCTTAATGCCATGTCTGAAATAACATTTACCGAAACCTGTTTTAATAGTGATGTTGTCTTTTTTCCCTCAGTACCAAGGTGGAAATGGCTCAAGTCCAGTAAGAGGCATACCTCCTGTGATCCGTTCTCCTCAGAATTCACATTCACATTCCACTCCTTCCTCATCGGTAAGTTTCTTTGTACATAGTCTTATGTCTGGGAAGTTATGTTTACTGAATAACTTTTATAATATGTTGTCTTTATTGAGAAGATATATATATATATATACATATATATATATATGTATATATGTATATATGTATATATGTATGTATGTGTATGTGTGTGTGTTTATTTTTTTTAAAAATTGTGTGAGGTAAGTTGAATTCTTTTTAATGATCTGTTGCTGTTAGAACTTTATTTCTGAAAGTGAGATTCTTAAGTTAAAGTTTTCCTGAATTATATCCAGAAGTACTATTTCTGTAAAAGAATAGTGTGAAGCCTGTGGGACTAATATGAATATTCGTGTATCATTCTGTATTCAGTTACTGATTTCTAATTTCTTACTTTATTATGAATTAACCACTAAAATGATAGCATAATTCCAGTCTGTGAATCCTTAAGGAAAAGATAAGCAGCCATCAGCCTTGGATTATTTAGTTCAGTATAGGAGAAGGATCTTGGATCTGAAAATTATCTTACAACTTTTCGGTTTGTCTCTAATGTTTTAAGACCTAGTTCTTTTATATGCATTGTTTTGTATATTGAATTTTATTTTTTTCTTTACTTTCGTTATGTGAAAGTTCAGTGGCTAACCAGAAAAACAATATTGGCTTTCAGTAATTTAAAGATGAATTAAAGATTTTTAAAAGTCAGAGTATCTTTTATTTATTCAAGTATCCTGTTTTTGCTTGCAGTGTACCTTTCTGGTCCTTGTCTGTAGACATATAATTAGTTAGTTTTTTAATTCATTTTGTACCTTGGGGCGCATCATATTGCTATATACAAAGTAAAGCGTAATAGGCAACAATAACTGAGTTGTAGTGATAACATTGATATAGTGATGTAATCTATTACTGTCATTGAATGTATTTTAAAATTAATGTCTAGATAAACCATGCAACTCATCAGTAAATTGATATTATACTACAGATGGGCATGCTTTATTTTCCCCAGTACTAAGGGTTCTATAGTAAGATCTTTTCAGTTTTACTTTTTGAACCATAATAATCTATTTTTAATTTGTTTTAAAATAATTTGTTGGCCTTGCTTTTATTTAACAGATTGAAAGCATTAAAATTTCTTTTATGGCATTAGAATGGAAGCTTCTTGAGGGCAAGGAATATATGGTTGTCTCTCACTGGGCCTTATTTAGGGAGATACTCAGTGAATGCTTATTGAATACATGGTAATTAACAGTTTTAAAGTCAGTTATATTTTAATTCAGTTTATAATTCTAATAAAAACTTAAGAAATGTTAAATAGTTGTTGCTAAGCAGAAGCCTATTTTTTTTCTTGCTAATGTAAACATTGTGATTTTTTTTTTTTTTTTAAAGGTTCGACCTAATAGCCCTTCTCCTACTGCGTTAGCTTTTGGGGACCACCCTATTATACAACCAAAGCAGTTATCCTTTAAAATTTCTCAGGTAAACAGCAATTAAAATTTCTTTGTAGGACTTCTAAGAAACCAGTGACCAACTTTGTACAAAAACTAAACAACTAAGATGTCTTCTCTTTGTTTTAGATATAGTCATAAATTAAATTATACATCAAGAAAGCTAATTACTAAACAACAACAAAATTTGTAGGGGGTGAGACATTGCAACACCCAATTTACTATCATCTAGTTCTTTATTACACACTGGTTAAATATATAGATGTTTTAAGCAAATTAAATAAGCAAAATAACCGTAACATGTCAGCTCTGTTTACTGATTCTTTTTTAACTTAACATCCAAGTACATATAATCAATGTCTTCATGAAGCTGTTATATTTTTATAAGTGGACATTAAAGCAGTTCGTTTTGGGTGTCTATATTTTTGTATATTCACATATGGTATACACTTAGAAAAATTATTTGAAAATTGAATTAATCAGATACCTTGTTACATTTGTTTAATTTTATTAATTTTGAGTACTGAATTCTTCATTTTAACTTTTTACATGTGGCTGTTTTTTTGTGTGGCTTTTTTGATGGGTACATATGAGTTTTTATCATACTATTTTCATGTGGCTCAAAAATTGCATAAGAAAAGTTTTAAAAAATATACAGATAATTAAGGAAACACACAGATAAATTTTAGCACATATAAGGGCTTAAGGCTATTTTGTGTAATTACTCTATTGTCTGGCGCAGAGGAGGTGGTCAAAGTTTGATAAAATAAAAATTAAAAAGAAAAGAAAACAAAAAAATTACTCTGAAGCCCCTCTTACTGGTCCAGGCACTATTTCCACCCTTGCTTCTTGCCCAATCATCCAGCTCTTTTAAATATACATGGTCTTAGACTTTTCCCAACAAGTATTACTAGGTACGCCATGATTCAGGATCCCAGGGTGGGATGTACCCAGATCCCTCTTCACTTCCTTGGGAGAAGGATGGAGGACAGAGGAGAAGCGGGATGGAGCCAGATTAGATTTTCTCAGGAAACGTGCTTTCTGCCCAATGGTCGTTCCAGACCGACACCCAGGATATGGGGCAGAGGGACTTGTACACAAGCCGGTACCATTCGCACATAGAGACATTACCCCCTTTAGAGGCCATTGCCTTCTCACAGCGATGGAAGTCCAGGTTCTGCCAGCAGTTCCTGGTCTGGTTCTGGCTGGGGAAGCGGCTGTCACAAGGGGCAGTCTGGTTGTTCTTGATTTTGGTCTTGATGTCTTCTGCCATATTGCTGACTCCTGAAGCAGCTCCCAGCTCAGTGTATATGTGACATTTTTTGGATGACACTGTCTCAGACTGGGGAGTGGGAGAGTAGATGTTTTTGCTTGGCCACCTCAGTTACGTGATTTATTGCCATGAGACTTTTTCTGTTAGGTCATGTTTAAGCTATTCTACATGCATCAAAACTTCGTTCTTTGGATGATCTTTAGGTTAGGATTATAAGTACATTGCTTTCAGTCTGAATAGCTCATAAAAGTTTTTGCCATGTCCAAAAATCAGATAGGGTTGATAGCAAAAAGCAGTGGGTATATTGAATTTTAATGACAAACATATCAATATTCTAAAATTTTAAATAATTGATATGTAAATGTTTCTTTGTAAGTTTGTAGCACTTACACTTCTGATTAAAACTTAAAACTGCACTGAGACTTCTTGGGATACCCTTTACATATATATACAAACTCAAATATTTTCTTTGCTTTTTAGAATCAGAGCAAAATCTAATTTTATGTTTGCATGCAATGATATATACGTGTGTGTGTGTGTATGATAATAAAATAGCTTTCTTTCATTTAGACTGATCTCACAATGCTGAAATTAGCAGCATTAGAAAGTAATAAAAACCAGGACCTGGAGAAGAAGGAAGGTCGTATAGATGACTTGCTCAGGGTAAGTAGTAAGTCATGGAGGGGAAAAAGGTTGACTAACTTGGCAATAGTAAAATTTTGTTAAGAAAGTACTTAGTTAGCATTGTAAAAAATTCCATACCTGAAAGAAAAGTAAGCCTTTCCTGGTTGTATAAGTACATGATTGAAAATACCAACTTTAAAGTAAAAATTATTTTACTAGCTCTTTAAAATGTGAACTGAGGAACAGTTGGAGAAATAGAGGGAAGTTAAATTTATTTTTATTTGATCAACTATTATATGACAGATCCATTTCACATGAGTTTTAAAGTTAATTGATTTTGTTATAAACCTAATTGACATTTGATATTATACAAGGTGAAGTAACTGCTGCAATCCTGTGAGATTTTTAATGAAAACTTTATAAAAAGACACATCCAAAAATATACTTGTAATGTGAGTAAAGTATAAAACAGTGGTTTTCACTCCTTTGCTGCTCATTAGAATCACTGGATGATGGAAAGGGTAGGAGACACATTATTAAAAGTACTGATGCCAAAACTCCACCTTGAGAAGTTCTGATTAAATTGATGTGATGTAGGGCTTGGGCATTGGTAGTTTTACTTGTAAAAGCTTTTCAAGATGATTCTAATTTAAGCCAGCATTGAGAACTATTGGTATAGAAACTCTGTAAAACCAACATCCATGATCCTACCACAATGACTCATACATACCTTTGAAGCATCAAGTGTGCCTTTCCTGATTCCATCACATTCTGTCTCTCCCATCCCTTTAATTGGCCACTATTCTAAGTTTTGTATTTATTATGTCTTCGTGTTTCTTTTTTATTACATATATCTATACATTCTTAACATATTTGAGTTTGGTTTTGGACATTATATAAGCAAAATTATACTGGATGTGCCCTTTTGCCCTGCTCATTTTCACTAAACATATGTGGGATTGTCATGTTTGTTCATTTCACTGCTATATAGCAAGACATTATATGGATTTACCATAAGTTATCTTTTCTGCTTTTGGTAGACGTTTAGCTTCTACTCTTTGCTAATATGCACAGTTCTGCTGTGATCATTCTCGTACATGTTTTCTAGGGCAAAAGATTTCTCTATGGTATATGCTTAGGAGTACAGGGTGTGCCCATCCTCAACTGTACTTTATAACGTCAGATTTTTCCCAAAATAGTTGCATTGGTTTATATGCCCAACAGCAGTGGGCAGGAAATAATCTCATTGCTCGTTACCTTTGCCAAGTCTTATAAGCAGATTTAAATATTTTTTTGGCCAATTTGATAGATGTAACAAAAAGTATCTTTAATTATTCATTCCCTAGTTATTTTTTGAACATCTTTTAAAATATTTGTTAACTATTTGTGTTTCTTCTGTGAAATAACCGATCGTGTTTTTTGCTCATTTTCTTATTAAATTTAAAAATTTTTAAATTGATGTCAGGTTTTTGCTCTGATAATCAATATATATTGATTTTTCCCAATGTGTGAATTGTCTTTTCATTTCTTCATGCTGTCTTTTGATGCTTAGATGCATTTAAAATTTTTATATGATTAAATATATCTTTTTATAGTTTATGTTTTATTTGTACCAAATTATTATCAAAGGTATACCAAAAGAATTCTTTTTATCTCTAAGATCATAAAGATGTTCTTCTGTATTTTCTTTCAGAAGTTTTATAGTCTTGTTTTTCAATATTAGTTGTTATCTGTAATCTTCGTTTTGGCGTATGGTGTGAAGTAGGCTTTCGTTTTAATTTTTCTATAAAGATAACCAGTTGTCCAGCCCATTTAATTTCAAGTCCACTCTTTACTGCCAATTCCATCATATCATCTAGTTTCCATATACAAGTGTGGATCTAGTTCTGTGTTCTCTGTTATGCTCTGTGTTCTCTGCTATGCTCTGTGTTCTATTTGTATATTCGAATCTGCTGGTTTCACAGCATTTTTTTTTTTTTTTTTTTTTTATAATTTAGTAGTTGTCTTTGGCTGTTCGTAACAGAGAACATAAACAACAATATTTTAAATGAAATGCAATGTTATTTTTTGAGAGAAGAACGGAAGCCAGGTGTGATGGCTCCTCCGTGTCATTTGGGATCTTGTCTCCTTTCATTTTCTTACTCTGTCATCCTTAGTGTATGGTTTCCATCTTGAAGGTCATATCAAGATACAAAATATTTATTAGAGTCACAGTTATAGCTATGTTCCTAAGCAGAAAACAGGAAGAGTAAGGGAATAACAAAAAAAGCACAACAATTCTGTATGCAGTCTTCTTGGGAATCCCATTGAACAACTTCTGCTTATATCTCACTGACGATCCTTCGCTACAAATGAAGCTGGGAAATGTATCTTTAAGCTAGGCACTTACCAATCCAAAATGAAATACTGGTTTTTCATTTTTAAGGAAGAAGGAGAAAATAGATTTGGGTGGTCATAATTACTGTAGCTTTGTATTAAATCTTGATATGTGGTTGAATAAATATCCATTTCTTTTTGGCTATATTTGGCCCTTTGCAGTAAGAGAGAAACGTTAGAATCAGTTTTTCAAGTTACACACACACACACACACACACACACACACACACACACACACACTTGGAGTTTTGTTTGAATTGTACCTACTGATGAGGATCTGTCGGTGCTAAATTCCATTTGTATTCCTCTGAAAGTGTCTTTGTTTCACCCTTTTTCTTGAAGAACAACTTTATTACGTGTATAAATTTTAGGTTGGCAGTTATTTTCTCCTAGCATTTTTTATTATGCCACTGTCTTTTGGCTTTGACCATGACTGGCCTAGACCTGTGGTTCTCAAAGTAGGATCTCCAGACCAGAAGCATCAGTGTTACTGGGGAAATTACAAGAAATACATTTTAAGACTGACTCTACCTCAGATCTACTGACTCAGACCCTGCGGGTGGGTCCCAGCTAACTGTGTTCCAACAAGCCCTCCAGGTTATTCTCGTTATACTTAAGAAATCAGACTCATCTCCTGAGCTTAGAGAGAGGCCTCTTCCCGGAGCATATGGCAGCCTACAAAGTCAGCAAAGTTGTATATTGTGCCGAAAAGATGGTGGGAATGATTAGCTATTGGATAGACATCTACAGTGTCATCCTCTAGTTGAACAGAGAATATTAGTTACAAAAGATGGGAAAGATTCACATTCATTTTTAAATGTCAGATACTTTATATACTATATTTCAGTTATTTTTAAGTGAGGAAGATGGCATTGGCCCTATTTTAGAAATAAGAAAGCTGAACTAGATAACTTAGAGTGTGGATTTGAATCCATGGAGTATGGATACAAATTCTATGTACTTTCCACTGCACATTTAAGCAGCATTTACCCTATTTCCCCGAAAATAAGACTGAGCCGGACAATCAGCTCTAATGCATCTTTTGGAGCAAAAATTAACATAAGACTTGGTCTTATTTTACTATAATATAAGACCCGGTATAATATAATATATAATATAATATAATATAAAACAATACAATATAATACAATACAATGATACTACCTGGTTTTAGTTTACTATAATATAAGACCCAGTCTTATATTAATTTTTGCTCCAAAAGACGCATTAGAGCTGATTGTACGGCTAGGTCTTATTTACAGGGAAACACAGTAGCAGTATTATCCCCTGGTAAGTAGATGTTTAAAAAATTTTTTTTAGTATCATACTCAAATACTAAATCTTATTAATCCTTTTTCTTTATGTAAGTTATTCAAAATGTTAAAAAATATTTCTAAGTGTTTCATATACACAAATTCTCGACTTTTGCATTTTCTACTTACTGTTATAGGCTAACTGTGATCTCAGACGGCAAATAGATGAACAACAAAAATTACTTGAAAAATACAAAGAACGATTAAATAAGTGCATATCAATGAGCAAGAAACTGCTTATTGAAAAGGTAAGTTAAAAATTTGATAAATTTTACTTTCCCTTTTACTAGCCCCCTTTACCTTGTATGCTTTTAAAATGTAAATAACTATAATCGAGTGACAATTTTTCCTCCTTTTTTCAGAGTACTCAAGAAAAACTGTCAAGCCGAGAGAAGAGTATGCAAGACAGATTACGCCTTGGGCACTTCACAACAGTTAGACATGGTGCTTCATTTACTGAACAATGGACAGATGGTTTTGCATTTCAGAATCTTGTGAAGTTAGTCATTCTTATATTTTAAAAAGTGTAGTATTCCTTTGGGTTTTCATTACTTCCAATGATTATAGATTTAAAATTATGTTCTGCATCTATTCCTTATTACTCTTTGAGATCACAGAACTTAGTACATTTGAAAGGAACATAAAACAAAAATAATTTTAGCTTTAGCAGACTTCTTGACTAGTTGAGATTCATCTATACAGTATGTTGTATTATTCTAAATATGACTTTCCAAAATATAAACTGACCTAGCTTTATGGATGATTTAGGAGGAAAATTGTTGAAAATTTAATTTTCATTGGATGAGATAGATAGATACCGATATAGATATATATGGTGGAATTTTTCTACTTAGTTTATCTTATTACCTAGTTCTTACTGAAGTGTTAATATTCAGCACTTGCCTGCTCTTTTCCTATGGAAAAAAACAGGCTTTTTTTTTTCTTCTGCCAGAGATACAATAACTTATAAATCACTTAAACAGAACATGTGGCTTTAGCATTGCTGAGGTAAACTTTTAAACAAAGAAATCGTTGTTACTGAATTTTCCTTGAGACCTGGTGGTGGTAGGTAAGGATAGGTTGACTGTTTGTGTTAAGGAGCCAGGATTGGTGCTGCTCCTTTTTTCAGATCTGTGCTGCTTCTTTTTTTGCAGGAAAAAAAAAATTTTTAAACCTGAAAAGCAAGTGTCAGCATCTACGTTAACTTTCTAGAGTTAATCCAGTTAAATGGAAAATAGAGACAAAGCATTGTTTCACACAGTAGCACATAAACTGCTGTTTCAAACACTGCTGCCCAGGACTTGTCACAGAATGGCCTTCTCAGTATCTCTGTTGATTTATTCAGCTTTTGTTCCCCACAGTTGTTCTGGGTGTTAGGTACACCATCGTGAAAGATAGTGTCCTTTGATGCTAGGGAGTCTGGGTTTTAATTCTGTGGATAATGGGGAGCTATTAAAGGCTTGGATGTAATGTGTATGGTTACAATTTTTAGAACGATAATGCTGATGGTAATGGTGGAATAATATTGGAAAGAGGATAAATTGTTGACGGTTCAGATGGAGAGGTGTCCAAAAGAAAGGCGATTAGTTTTGAGCTAAAATATTGACAGTAAAAGTGGAGAGTAGGAGGATACATTTGAGATAGAAACCATAATTTTTGAGTGTTTTATGAGGAAGAACCTCTGCTACTAAACCCAGACCTACAGTTGTCCTGGTAAACAATAAGAGAAGGCTATATTACATAACGTAACCTTAGATGTAAATTAAACATAAATCTAAACTCCGCCAGTAGTTAAAATTTCCCCTTGGAACTGTTAAAAAAGAGCCAAATTGGGACTTCTAGGTTGTTAGAACATGTGGAGATTCAGGGAGAGTGGAACACTTACAGAACATGGAAGCTCGGAGATCTTTCCCCATGCCTTACCCTGTGAATCTCTGCCATCTGGCTGTTCCTGAGTTACATCCTTTTATAATAAACTGGTAATCTAGTTTAAAAAAATAATTCTTGCATTTCTTATCACTAATAAGAATTTATTGAGGGTCTACTGTATCTTGTTACATATATGTATTTTATGTCAAGCTGTATATCAGTGACAAAACCAAAGTAGTTGGAGGATGAGAAGAGAAATTAAAAAAAATTAGTAATATTAAGTCAATAGGCTCTAAATTCTGTGGTCATTCCTGAATAACCAAGTATTAGCTATACATTCATTCTAGTATTTCTTTACTTTCCATTAGGATTTTAATCATAGGGGTTATTGCTGTTTTTTATTTATATTAACATCTTGGTTGTACTCTAAACTAGCTTTAAAAATTAACTTTTTAATAAATCGAAAGTATTTATTTCCACTTCCAAATGTAAACTGGATTAAAGTCTTGTTCTTGCTTTGCTATTCTTGAGATTTTTCTTGACCTTTTTACTCTTCTACCTAGGTGGTTCTTGATTCTTTTACTCCTACCGTATTGTACTCCTACCTGGCTAGAACCATAGGAAGAGGAATTATATTTGTAAAGGCAATTCTGCATCAGCAGAGTAGAAGTTCTGTAGTTCTGGTTTGAATAGGGGTGGGGGAGCAAGGAATTGAAACATTTGATTTGTTCTAAATACTAGTATAATCATGTAGAGTTTAAAAATTTTTTTCTTAGCATGCGAGGTGAATATGGTTACTGTTAGAATAAGTTTAAGGTGTATGATGGGATGGTTTTAAAAAGTTTGACTGTTACCTACTTAATGTTCTGGTCTAATTGCTGATATCTCCAGACTATATCTTATAATAGACATCGAGACATCGTATCTATTAGTTTCTAGAATTAATAAGCTTTAGGTTCTTGAATGGGTAGCAGTAATATTTTTATTTTTATTAATTGCCCATTTTTTCAAAGCAATTTCAAATGCTAATTTTCTTGTTTCCTTTCTTTAAATTGTCAAAATTTCTTTGTTCCTAAATTTTTAATATTTAGATCAATTTTTGTTTCATTTCAAAACATCACTTGCCCATTCCCCAAATTTCTTTTTAACAGATGAATTTAGAAAATAATACTTTATTGAATTCATATTTGTCTTTTGTAAGTTTTTCTGCAAGCGCTAAGTGATGAGTGAGATGCATATATAAAATCTGCCCCATACTTAATTTCTGCTAGTTCTTTTTTTTTTAAATAACACATTTACTTCAACAAATATTTATTGAATACAATAGGATATAAAAATGGATGTAGTCTCTGTTCTCATGGAGTGATGTAGTCCAACCAGACACATTCTGATCGAGTATCTACAGGAATATTTGTTAGAAAGAAGGAGGTGGGGAGCTGTAAGGTACCATGAGAATATATATATATGGTAACACATTTTTTCCTACTGTGCGGGTTAATACCTCATTTAGAAATAAATGTTTCAAATGAGACCTGGACAGTAAGTATGAGTTGGTTCCCAAGGATGGGACCAAAAGGTTACAAATTTATATTATATGACGTTTCATGTTTATTAATGTATTTTCATGTTTTAACTGAAAAGTAATGGAGAGTTAATATGGTTTTTCATGTTTATCTTTATATAGGCAACAAGAATGGGTGAATCAGCAAAGGGAAGAAATTGAAAGGCAAAGGAAACTTCTAGCCAAACGCAAACCTCCCACAGCTAATAATTCTCAGGCACCCTCTACCAATTCTGAACCAAAACAAAGGAAAAACAAAGCAGTCAATGGAGCAGAAAATGATCCCTTTCTTAGACCAAATTTACCACAACTGTAAGCCTACATTTTTAATTTTTCTTTTTTTAAAATTATTGCCAGTGAACATGAATGTTAGTAATGGATATTATTTATAATTAAACTAATACTTAGGTAATAGAAATAGTTATGGCCAGGAAGGAAGGCAGTATTGAAAATTTACCTCTAAATTAATAATAAGCCCCAAATGTTTGATTTTTACTGTTTTAAGTGGAGGTTTATTCATCTTCTTTTAAAACAGAGACTTAGGTAACTAAGAGGAGACTGAACTCCACTCTTTCTTCCATGTCTGAATGATAGAGTCAATTATTAATGTTCCTTTTTCTAAAAGAATGTTAAGTAATGTAACTGCCACATATTTTCTCAACCTATGAAAGCAATACATTGGTAGATTTTAGGTATTGTTTTTCCCCTTTCAGGTTTTGTTTTCTAAATTTTCTGCTTTAAGATGTATTACTCTTTATAATTCGAGGGACAAAGACATTTTAAAAAATAGTTACATGCTTATCATAGAAAATATGGAAGAACATAATAAAACAATACAGATCACGATCCGATACCACAGAGAACACCGTTGTTAAAATTTCGGTGTGCAGTAGTCCCGCCATATCCGCATTTTGCTTTTCGAGACTTCAGTTACCCATGGTCAACCATAGTCCAAATACATTAAATGGAAAATTCCAGAAATAAGCAATTTATAAGTTTTAAATTGCATGCCATTCTGAGTAGCGTGAGAAGTCTCAAACCGTCCCACTCCGTCCTGCCCAGGACGTGCATCATCCCTTTGTTGGTGCATCCACTCTATATGCTGCTGCCCGTTAGTCACATACTAGCTGTCTTGGTTATTCAGGTTGACTATTGGGGTGTCACAGTGCTTGTGTTCAACTAACCCTTATTTTACTTAATAATGGCCCCAAACCTAAGAGTGGTGATATTGGCAATTCAGATATGCCAAAGAGAAGCCAGAAATGCTTCCTTTAAGTGAAAAGGTGAGTACATTCTAATAAGGTATTTTGAGAGAGAGAGAGAGGGACCTCATTCACATAACTTTTATTACAGTATATTGTTATAATTGTTCTATTTTATTATTAGTTATTGTTGTTAATCTCTCACTGTGCCTAATTTATAAATTAAACTTTATCATAAGTATGTATGTATAGGAAAAAGCATAGTAGATATAGGTATCTATATAGGGTCTAGTATTTTATCTGTGGTTTCAGGCATCCACTGGGAATCTTGGAATGTATCCCCCTGGATAAGGGGACTTCCATACAGATGTATCCAAGCTTATTTTTTCTCTTCTACAACTTACATAAGTTTATGTGAGTAGAAAATACACATACATCCTCTGTTTTATATGGGTCTATTCTTTTTCTCCTTTCTTGAAAGATAATGTTTCATCTATGCTTTGAATCCCATCCCCGGCTATATCAGGGACCTCTTCTGTTGATCCCTTCTTTATCTTCTGTCTTCAACTTTTTACTCTCTGCTCGTTCCTTCCTTTTAGAAAACAAAACAAACAAACTCTCCCTGAGTTATAAATTTCTCTAGTCTCCATGTTCTGTCCTCTCCATATGACATCTTCTGCCTTGCCTTCCACTCTCTCCTTTCTTAACTGAAAATTAACTATCTCCTTGATGTTAAATTCCATAGACATTCGAGTCTTTATCTTGGCAGCATTGAATGTTGTTGACTTCTTATTTTTCCCCAAAAGACTCATTCTTGCCTTAATTTTTGAAATACCTTGTTCTCCTCATTTTCATTTTAACTTACGTGCCCACATCTTCTTGGTCTCTTCTTTGGGCATCATTTACTCTACCATTAGTAAAATGTAGGTATCATTTAAGGATCTGTCCTAGACCGTCATGTTTCTTACATTCTACATCTTCTCCTTGAGTATTAACTAGTTTCAGGGTTTCAGTTAACTTGTATATGCTGCTGACTTCCAAACTTCTATTTCCAGTCCACTTTTCTCTTTTGAGTGTCAAATATTTATATCTGAGTCGTGACTGTCATGTCCTTGCTTAGTTGATATTGGTTCTTAAATACCTCACAGGAACCTGTGCAGCCTGTTCAAAACTGTATTTACTAAAAACACAACACAAAATAAAAACTGTATTTACTGTTATCTTTCCCATTTCAGTCTCTCTCCCCCTCCTTTCATCCTCCTTCCTGACCCCTTACCATCTCCCCTCCACACCCCTCGTTTTCTCATGTCCTCTCTATTAGTAAATGGTAGTACTAGTCTTTCAGTTCCACATGCCAGAATTCTGGTTGTCATCGTTAACATTTTAGAGCAAGCTTCCATTTATTTTTCATAATTCATTTTTATTATTTTCCATTAATAAATAGAGATAATCTCATCTCTCAAAATCCATCTACAGTCTACTTCTTCAAGCCTTTCCTAAGTTTGGGGGGCTAATATAAATTGGAATTAAAGCATTTGACCATTGATATTTTTTAAAAATTTAGTAAATTTGTTTCTTAAGGGTCAGTGGGTAGGTGAATGCAGTAGATCCCCAATTCTTTTATATATCAAATGTACCCACGTGTGTAGGTCCCCACTGATACCATTCTAACTCACATTACTACCATCTCCTACTTGGGTTATTTTTACACATACACCCACCCCTTTCAACTTTGTCTTTTCCTCCAGTCCAGTTCACATTGCAGTCAGTCATTTTCTCCAAAATAAAATTATGATCTTTTCATTCTCTTAGAACCCTACCATAGTTCTCTGTTTGAATGATAGAATCCTAAAGTCTTAAAATGGCTTATAAAGCACGTTGGGTCTAGCATCTTCCGACCTCTCTAGCCATCATTTGCCATTGATTAGTGCCTACTCCTCATCATCAACTTTCAAACTCCAACCCACTGTCTTAATTTCTGTCCATCTTTCAAATCCCATACTAGATAGTTCCTCCTCTTGAAAACTTGTTCTTGACCCGTGAAGGATAGGACTTACTCAGCACTTTGCAGTGTTGCCATAGTGCCATCTGTCTCTTCATCACACAGCGTTACCATTCACTCAGTTAATGACACAGTTAATGAAACATCTTAGATGTTTCCCTTTCTCTGTATAACCTAGATGACTGTTTTCTTATGTGTTTCATCATGTAAGTTTCATGTTTCCTTCACTGGCCTTCAAGATAAAATTCTTCTCTCAGGAAGATTCTTTAAAGGCATACTTCCCTCTTTAGCCTCATTCCCCACCATTTGCCCTGTGTCCACTGTGGTAAACTCTTCCAGTTCTCTAAATAGACTATTTCTGGGCCTTTGTGAATCTGGTTCCTTGCCTTTCTTCACCTCATTTCCTATTCATCTCTTAACACTTGGCTGAAATGCCAATTTTAATAAGAAGCACTCTCTAACATTTTTTCTTCCTGGCGGCTTCCTCCCGCCCCCTCAGGTGCCCACAGCCTTTTGTACATTCTCATCTATATTGTAGCATTTATCTCACTATTTTATATGTATACATATTCTCAATATTTGGAACAGTTGCCCGCACATGGGAAGTAGTCAGCAAATACTAAATTACAATACATAAGTATTTGATTGATTTCATTTTCTCCTCAACACACCATTTTTCCGTTTGTTACAGGTGTTTTGCTTCCTATTTGTCTTCCAAGATGCTAACAGCTAGAACTGTAGTTTAATAATCATAGACTTGTCTCATTTCTATCCCATTTTATTGCATATGTTGACTTAGAACTAACTCTGAAGTTATACTGCCATGTGTTCTTGGAGTGGCAAATGAATTGATACTATATAGTAATTTGATTGCATTCTTATACAGATGCAGATTTAAATAGGGGGAAAAGCCACAAAAAGCACTTTGATTCATATATTGTGTGTACCCGAAAATAAGACCTAGCTAGACCATCAGCTCTAATGTGACTTTTGGAGCAAAAATTCATATAAGACCCAGTATTTTATATTGTTCTGTTCCTGTTCCTGTTCTGTTCGTCCCGGTCTTATATTAAAATAAGACCAGGTCTCATATTAATTTTTGCTACAAAAGACACATTAGAGCTGATGGTTCGGCTAGGTCTTATTTTCGGGGAAACACGGTATATTATAGTTTGATTTTAGCAGCCATACTCTGCAACTATCTTCTAAAAACTCCTTTTGAATCACTGTTTAGTGGAAATTAGGCTTTGCCTTGTGTGCAGAATATCTAGTATAATTATAATAGGGCTCACGAATCCTTAGTTATTTTCTATCAATAAATTAACATAGAAAATGAAGTTACTACTATAGTGATTAGAACTTGAAGCTCTGTAGTCAGATGTGGAGTCTAAGCTTGATTCTTTCAGGTTGTTATTAAGCTATTTTACCTCTTTGAGCCTTGGTTTCTTCACTTAATGAAAGTATGTACATCATGATTTTGAAAGAATGATGTGAGGTAACACATATAAAGTACTTGCATGGTTCCTGGCTCTTAACTAATTTTTTAACTACTAGAAGCACTAGTAGTTAAATATATAGCTAATAATAATAATGCATAGCTAATATTATCTACAGATAATGTCTTAAGTCATCCTTGCATTAACTGTACATTAATACATTTTAATCAAGATTTTGACATCATGTTAAATATATTTTAAATTGTTTGGATTTTATCTATATATTTATAAGAAATAGAGTGGTTATTGCATAACTAACTACAAAAGGTTTAAATCACCAGGAACATATAATAATAATTCTAAATTTGTATGCACATAATAACATGTCCTCAAGATAAATTAAAAATTGACAGTACTTTAAGGAGATATAAACAGATCCACAAATCATAATAGGAGATTTCAGCGCGTACATTTCTTAGTAATAGAACATGTAGATAAAAATGAAACAATACAAAACAGAACACACAGTATGAATATAGAAAATTCCAGTGAACTTGACAAACTTGACCTAATGGAACATCCGCTAATATCTGCAGAATATATGTTTTTTAGAGCATGGACTTATAAAAAATTGACCATGTTAGGTCATAAAACAAGTTCCAACAAATTTCAAAGGATTGAAAGAGTTTGCATAAGACTGGGATTGTTTCATCCTTAAATGTTTGGTAGAACTCAGGGTGAAACTTAAAGGATTGGAATCATATAGAGTATGTTCTGTGATCACAGTGAAATTAAATTAGAAATCAGTAACAAAAAAGATAGTGGAAAAGTCTAGATGGAAATGAAAAATATTTTTAGACGAATGATAGTGCAAGTGCTACATAGCAAAATTTGTGAGATAAATCTGAAACGTATCTAGAGGGAAATTTATAGCCTGTATACTACTATCTAGGAAAAGAAGAAAAACGAAAACTTTATAAACTAAGCATCTATGTCAGTGAGTTAGGAGATTAGCAGCAGAACTAACCCAAGAAGGAAGAGGGGAAAGATAAGAATAGTAATTAATGATACAGCAAGCAAACATACAATACAGAGAATTAACCAATCCTAAAAAAGGCATGTGTGTTCAAAAATAAATAAATAAACTAGTAAACTGAAAAAAGAGAAGGCAGCCATTATCAGGAATGAAAAAAATATTACTTACAAGTCTACAGTTATTTAAAGGAAAACAAAATATTATAAATGGCTTAAATTTTAAATTTTTGTGAAATGAATAAATTTCTAGAAAAATACAACTTAACAAAATTAACATGAGAAGAAATAAAATTCAAATAGTTCTATAGCTATTAAGGAAATTGAATCTGTAATTAAAATCTTTGATCAAAGAAAACTCCAGGTACAGATGACTTCATCTATGAATTCTACCAACCAATTAAGGAAGAAGTAGTACCAGTCTTTTAAAAACTTTTTTGAAGAATGCTAAGGCAGAAATATTTCCAGCTTATTTTATGAGGCCAACAAAATCTTGGTGTCAAAATTAAGAAAGATCGTACAAGGAAGGAAAGTTATTGGCTAATTTCACTTATAAAAGTAAATGTAACCCACAATATAATATATAAAATGATAACCTATCAAACCCAAGTTGGATTTATTTTAGGTATGGAAGGTTGGTTTAACATTAGAAATATCAATGTAATTTTCCACATAAAGAGAAAGACATGATCATCCTAACAGATGTCAAAATAAGAAACAGATAAAATTCAGCATTGACCTGTGATTAAACCTCTTAGCAAACAGTAGTAGATAACTTCCTTAATTTATACTATGCATTCAGTTTTCTTTATGCTTGCGTCTCTACATGCTATGCTCTTGAGTTACCATGCCCCCATATGTGCCATTTCTTCTTCCTGGCTTCCTTCTGTTTCTCCTCTTTAACCAAACTCAAATGTTACTGCTTCTGTACTTTTTTCCAGTTTCCTTCAGGTAAAAATGTTTTTCTTTGTTCTGTGTGCTTATTTAAGCTGTATTATCCAGGATAACCACCTTATTTTAAGGTCAGCTAACTAGGAACCTTTACTCTCATTTAATACTTTGCAATGTAAGGTAAGATATTCGCATAGTCTGAGGATTGAGATGTGGCATCTTTGAGAAGCCATTATTCTGCCTATCACAGTCTGCCTTCTGACCCAAAATTCACATCCTTCCCAAATTCAAAATATATTTAATCCTACCCCACCATCCCCAAAAGTCTCAACCCCATTACAGTGTCAGCTCAACGTCCAAAATCTCATCTAAATCTCACAGCTCAAACGTTCTAAATCTCACTGCACCCTGAGACAATTTCTCTTAATCTGTGAACCTCAAGAAAGAAGGTAATCTCTTTCCAAAATACAATTGTGGGGACAGACCAAAAAAAAAAGTATGGCAAATAACAGTTACAGACATTCCTATTCAAACAGAAAAAATTGAAAGAGTCAGTGATCCCTAGCAGTTTTGAAATCCATCCAGGCAAGCTCCATTTGGTTTCAAGATCTGGTAATAATTATTTGTGGCTCGGGGCTCTACCTCCTGGGCTCAACATTTTGTCAACAACTCTGAGTCTTTTTGATGAAGGTTAATTTGCATTTGTAGCTGAGTAGCTTTTATCAGCCCGTTTCTTGTTTGCATTATTTTGGGGATCTGATGGCCTTTCATTTAATACTCTCTCTGTCCTTTTAAATCCAAACTGGCAGTGTTTCTGCTGGTATAACATTGTCAAGAATCACGTGGATCTCCCATATATAAAACAAGGATTCAATTCATTAGACAAGAGGATCCTCCACAATCATTTCTAGATAATCCCATTGCTATGTTTAAGCTTCTGCTGAGAAGGCTGAGGGGGATCCATTGAGTCACACACTTCTTCTTTTCAAAGACCATTTATGTGACTGAATATTCTGATCTTTCTGGGGTATTAGCAAAAAGTTGTCCAGCTGCTCCCTCTTCCTCTCGCCCCCTCACCCCGTTTTTTTTAAGAATAGCTTTTCTGACAGTGAATCTCATTTTTAGTGTATTTTGCACTCTGGCTAGGATGAGAATTTCTTAAACTATTAAGTCGTCCTGGTTTCTTTTTGTTGAATATTTCTTCCCTTAATTTATCTCTCTCTTCTCATATTTTAATATAAACAGCAAGAAGAAAACAGTCTATGCTTTTAACAACACGTTGTTTGGAAAATCCCCTAAGCTAAATATTTAAATTCATTTCTCATAAGTTTGGCTTTCTGCATAACGGCAGGATGCAGTTCTGCTAAAACTATCTTCCATAATGACAAAGATACCCATTCCTTCAATTTTCTTTTTTTTTTCTTTTTTTTAAATTAAAGTTTATTGGGGTGACAATTATTAGTAAAGTTACATAGGTTTCAGGTGTACAATTCTGTAACACATCATCTATATATCACATTGTGTGTTCACCACCCAGAGTCAGTTCCTTTCCATCACCATATAGTTGAGCCCCTTTAACCTCATCTACCACCCCCTCCCCCCTTACCCTCTGGTAACCAGTGAATTATTGTCTGTGTCTATGAGTTTTTGTTTCTTCATTTGTTGTCTTGTTCTCTTGTTGTTTTCAGTTTTATATACCACATATCAGTGAAATTGTATGGTTCTCTGCTTTTTCTGTCTGACTTATTTGACTTAGCATTATAATCTCAAGATCCATCCATGTTGTCACAAATGGTACTATTTCATCTTTTCTTATGGCCGAATAGCATTCCATTGTGTATATATACCACAACTTCTTTATCCATTCATCCATCGAAGGACCACTTTGGTTGTTTCCATGTCTTGGCCACCGTAAATAAAGCTGCAATGAACATCGGAGCTTATATATCTTTATGGATAAATGTTTTCAGATTTTTTGGGTAGATACCCAGGAGAGGAATTGCTGGGTCATATGGTAATTCTATTCGTAGTTTTTTGAGGAACCTCTACACTGCCTTCCATAGCGGCTGCACCAGTCTGCATTCCCACCATCAGTGTGTGAGGATTCCTTTTTCTCCACAGC
Organism: Rhinolophus sinicus; assembly: GCF_057876585.1. Taxonomy (NCBI): domain Eukaryota; kingdom Metazoa; phylum Chordata; class Mammalia; order Chiroptera; family Rhinolophidae; genus Rhinolophus; species Rhinolophus sinicus. The sequence goes on along the minus strand of NC_142517.1, from coordinate 160,182,691 downwards.
CTCTCCAACACTTGTTATTTTTCTTGTTGATGATTGCCATTCTAACTGGGGTGAGGTGATATCTCATTGTGGTTTTCATCTGCATTTCTCTGATGATTAGTGATGTTGAGCATTTTTTCATATGTCTATTGGCCATTTGATGTCCTCTTTGGAGAAATGTCTCTTCAGGTCCTCTGCCCATTTTTTAATTGGATTGTTTGGTTTTTTGTTGTTGAGTTGTATGAGTTCCTTATATATTTTGGATATTAGCCCCTTATCGGAGGTGCTGTTTACAAAAATCTTCTCCCGTTCAGTTGGTTGCCTCTTTATTTTGTTGATGGTTTCTTTTGCTGTGCAGAAGCTTTTAAGTTAGATATAGTCCCATTCATTTATTTTAGCTTTTACTTCCCTTGCCTTTGGAGTCAAATTCATAAAATGCTCTTTGAACCCAAGGTCCATAAGTTTAGTACCTATGTTTTCTTCTATGCAGTATATTGTTTTAGGTCTTATATTTAGGTCTTTGATCCATTTTGAATTAATTTTGGTACATGGTGACAGATAGCAGTCCAGTTTCATTCTTTCGCTTTCCAATTCTCCCAGCACCATTTATTCAAGAGGCTTTTTTCCATTGTATGTTCTTGGCTTCTTTGTCAAAAATTATCTGTTCATATTTATGGGGATTTATTTCTGTGTTCTCAATTCTATTCCATTGGTCTCTGTGTGTCTGTTTTTCTGCCAATACCATACTGTTTTGATTATTGTTGCCCTGTAGTACAAGCTGAAGTCGGGGAGTGTATACCTCCAGCATTGCTCTTTTTCCTTAGGAATAACATGTTTCTTATTTCCTTCTGAGTCTCACCCACAGCGCCTATGCTGTCTATATTTCTGTCAACAGTCCTTGACAACTTAAGTCTTCTCTAAAGGGGTATGTTTTTTGCTGTACTTTGGAATTCCTTGAGTCCTCAGTAGCAGAGTTGTTAACATCCACATTTCTGCTAACAATCTGTTCAAGGAGTCTAAGCTTTGTTAAATTTAAAATCATGCTCCTCAAAATTCTCCTAGCCTCTTATCCACCACTCAATACCAATGCCATTTCCACATTTTTAGGTTGTTTATTGCAGGAACCACTTCCAGGTACTAAGATCTGTTGTAGTTTTCTATTGTACTGCTGTAACAGATTACCACAAATTCAGTAGCTTAAAATAGCACAAATTGTTTATCTTACAGTTTTGGAGATTACAAATCTGAAGTGGGTTCATTGAGCTGTCATCTCATTGAGGTGTCATCAAGGCTGTTTTACTTCTTATGGCTTTAGAGGAGAACCCATTTCCTTGCCTTTCTAGAAGCTGCCCACATTCCTTGGTTAACGATCCCTTCTGTCTGCAAGCCAGCAGCAGCCAGTCGACCTTTCTCGTGTCATATCACTCTGATTCTGACTTGTCTGCTCTTCTCTTCATTTAAGGACTCTTGTGATTACGTTGGGCCCACAAGGATACTTCAGAATAACTCCCTACTTTAAGATCAGCTGATTGGCTACCTTACTCTATCTGTTACCTTAAGTCGCCTTTGCTGTAAAACTTAACATATTCACATGTCCCAGGGATTAGGATGTGGACATCCTACAACTAATTGATGTGGTGATTAAAAGCCATTAAAATTAACATTATCCTAGCTTAGCTCTTTTTAGTTTGCAGGAAAATCACGTTTTTTTTAAAAGAAGATTGTCCCCAATTCATATCATCTAAATATTGTACATCTTATCCAAAAACGTTTTTTATTAATGGAAATAGAAAACAGAGATATCTAAAAAGCTAACACATGTCAAGTATTTCCTGATAGGGAAATGGAGAGAAATGTGAAAAATGTCTCTTTTGCTATTTTGGGGTTTGCCTTCTATTTGATGAAAGAAGACCCTGGAATAAAAATTCTTAAACTGAGATCTGTGAACCCCAAAATTATTTATATGTGAAATTTTCTGGATAGAGTGTTTATAAATGCCTTTAAATTGTTTTTAGAGAGCCATGATCTTAAAAGTGTAAGAATTATTGCCTGGTATATAGTACTATCTGCTACTTTGCTTATTAATGCTTGAAAACCAAATGGAGAAGTTAACAAAAATGTGTGTATGTGCGTGTGTGTATTAATTAATTGTTCTATTTACAAGTATAAGTATTAGATGTATTCTGAAGAGTATCTTAAAGGATTTTTGGGCTGAAAGCTGTCAACATTTTAGTATTTCCATTTGATTAATTTTATCTTATTTTACATAGCTGTTAATAAGAAATATTAATCTTAATATCTAGAATTACAATTTTATTTTTGACAGGTTGACTTTGGCAGAATATCATGAACAAGAAGAAATTTTCAAACTTAGACTAGGATATCTCAAAAAGGTATGTGAAGCATCTGTTGGATTCTCTTTGTTTCCAGAGGTTGTGGAGAGTTGTGTTATAAGTCTCTTATTGAAGAAATCAGAATTTAAGAGGGAAAGCACCTAAATTAAAAACTTTAGACAAAACAAACGAGGTGCATTAAATTTGCCTTTTTATGTTGAGTATATTAAATAATATTCCTTTACCTGGGGCAACTTACAAACATTGAGATGCCATCCCTGTAGTAGAGGAGGGATTCCTGGCAAGATCTCCAGGGTCTTAACTACCTTTTTGTAAAAAATGCTTCACTTTTAAGATGAAATGTAAAATTCCATATTGTTTCTGTCCATTTCATAATAAATTGAAATAATTATAAATTAATAACAAATTTTCTTTGGCTTAACTTTTAAGCTGTTGAATGCTTGATTAAATGTTTCAGTTAAAATATGTACATTGTTAAAGTTAGAAGAGCCTATTCATCAGTAATAGTGTAAAGTGATATAACTTAGAAAAATGTTGCTATGTGTTATTATAGTAAAATTTTATAATGTATGGCTTTGTACTTGTTTGTAAACTCTGAAATTCTAATCAGTTCATTGTTTCTATAGTCCATATTTTTCAAATCATTTCAAAGAAATAATAGATTTGTCCCCTCAATTTTACTGACTGATATAAAATTCATTTTCTTTTATCCAGTATTTTATTATGGTCTGCTTGTCGGATTACTTAATTTTTTAAATAGGCTGAATAATAATTAAAATTGAGTTAGTGAACTAATTGAAGATAATATCTCTGAAGTGGTCTCCTGGGATAGGAAGAGGTAGGACAGAGAAACGCATTCTGGTAGCCCCTGCTATCACACTGTACACTGTTTTGTTTTTGCAATGCTATCAACATGCTTCAGACTCCTGCCATTTAATTACAGGGAACAGAAAAAAGTTATAAATAGTGTATATGTATGTGTATATACATAATTTGCATTAGTGTTCTCTACTGTGCCATATCTGTCTGTGCCCCTGCTCAGAAAAGTTTCAACCTAAGCTATTTGAACAGTAAATTTATTCTCTTTTCTTTTTTTCAGTTCTTCTACTCTGTTCTGTTGTAGTTATTGACTTTCCCCTGTTCTTTGAGATACAGTAGACAGTTTCAGTCTATTCTCTGTAACACATGGAATTGTAATGGGACTACAGAAGGAAGAGGGGATTTTGTAGTACAGACTGAGTACAAGTATTTGAGTGCCCACCTGAAGCTATTTTGATAATCAATTCATACATAGAGACCTATGCTTGATGTCCCATATAAAGATTTATAAATTATTTTTCTAATCAACCTTTCATGATAATGGGACACTAAGTATATACTTAGATCTTAGAGTATATACTTAGAGCTTCAACTTGGAGGGTTATTATTTTCACATATAATAATAAATTTTTAATTACTCTTTCTAATGATGAGAGTTGACATGTCTTATTTTGTAAAAACCTGTTATATAAAATCTGAAACTATAAAGCAGTTAAATTAGGAATAGCTATTTGTATTAGAAAAAAATACTTCACTTTTTAAAAGTCTTCTGAGGAGGGTTTGTTTTTGTTTTTAGTTGGTTGGTGGTCTTCTCTTGGTTTATTTTAAAGTGTTCCTGGTACTTTGAATATATTCCATTTCTCTGAAACACTTCTGTTTTCTAAAATAAGGTATATGTAAATGTCTAGGTATTATATAAATAGGTGTAAACTGTTCTAGAATGCTGCACCTTCTTTTCTTACCTCCATATTATCCTCTTTCCCAGTGTTTGCTTCTCCATTTTTTGTATTTACTCATTCTTTCTAATAATTGTCCCCTCCATAATCTTTTTCCTGTTTTAATTTTTTCTTCCAGCTTAAATCAGATTTACTTACTGAGCAGTTTTAGATTTCTAACTTTATCTTCTTCTTAACCAATTTACAACAGTTCTTTGACCTCCATCATGGAATATTTTGGGAGATTGGATGAACTAATAATGCTGAAACATACTCTTTATGTTTTGAATTCTCACATTTTCTTCTGAGAGACTATTTTGGGTGAGAAGAATTGAATGCATTATAAAGAAAGTTGCTAGTAGTACATATAAGAACAAAATTGAGTAAGTAGTGTCACCTTAGAACACAAATAAAAGCAGTTGCCTGCTTACCACTGGGTTTTAGTTTTTGAATTGTACAGTTAAAAAATAAGCATTGTTACATGTTTTAAAAATAAGTTATTTGGCATTCTAAAGCACAGTTGAAAAACAGGTCCTTAAAATAGGTCTGTTTTCTAAAAAAGAGGTAGATTGGACATTTTAAACACAGAACAGTTTTGAGGTAAGAGAAAAGATGTTATCACTTCTGTCTTATGAGCTCCATACACTCCTGGGTTTATTAAGCGGACATGAACTGTACCCCAATTTGTAACTATATAGCTTCTGCCATAGGCAGGATCTGATCTGTGAATATTTGATGTCCATGTAACCTGCACAGGAATTAACCTGTGGCGTGTCAGCTTAGGGTTTAGCTTTGGAGCCCCCCACATACAGGTGCATTGGCCAGGGCAACTCTTGCTTCCATTCTCCCTTTACCAAAAACTCTTCAAAGTAAACAGAATTATTAGATTAAATTTGTTGGCACAGAGGAGAAAACTTCCTTCCTTGAAGAAGCCCAGGCCATTTGGACATACGGAACTAGAAGGACTATTTACTTTTGATTTGAAATCAATAATTTATGTCATGTGTTTTATTTCATAAAGATAATACTTACTAGGTAAACTGAAATATGAAATGTGTATTTACTAAAGTTTAGTTCGCATTCTGTGCTATTCTGTAGGCTTAGAAATATAAATTCAAAACTGTTAATGTGATAGAGTAGCAAATGAGAGTTAAGTAGAAACTTCCAAAAGTAAGGCTGTGGCTAAAATAAATAGATATTTCTGGTTACCACCAAATAGTAAATTTAAACTTACCTAAGGCTTATTAGTTTTGTCTTCTGAGATTATGAAAATCACCGTGTAGTATCACTTTTTAAATGTATCAAGAATTCTTTAGTATTTATGGTTATCAGTTTATGAAATCATTGCTTACTCATTCACTAAGTGATTTATTTCTACACTCTGCCTTATACAAGCATAATTCAAGCCCCCATTTCAAGAGAATTATATAATATTACATTTTATGAACTTTGAAATTTTAACTATTCTAGAGTGACCATAATGTTAACTTTAAATGCTAAGATCTGTATATGCTTTGTCTAAATTAATAACAGCTAGTAACCAGCAAAGCCAACCTTTTCTCTTGAACTTTTTCTTCTATTTCAGTGGCAATGCCCATGCGCTTTATTCCTACATTCTTTTGTTGTAGATGGACAGCAAGTTGATTCTTAGTATTCAGAAGAATTAATTCTTTTAGAGTAGTGGGGATGTTTGCTTTTTTCCCCCCCCAGACTCATGCTATTTCATTTTCATTGCAGATAAAGCAGTTAAGTTTTTCACACACATACTCTCTTTCTCTCACATATTACTTTCCTTGGGTATTCTGTAGTAACTGTTGTGTCAGCTTGAATATTTCATTTTTAGCTGGTATATTGTTTTTCACTCTTAATTTATTTTTAGAGGTCAACAGAAAACACATTTTTTTGTAAAAAGTGTAAATATTCTAAAATAATTTTGCCTTTTATGTATATCTTAAGAATTTAACAGACTAAAACAGAAAAAAAATGATAATAATAAAATATATGGAGACTATACAAAGTGACTCCTAAAACTTTTGCTACTTGTAATTATGTACACCCTTCCCAGTTATCAGTTATTAAAAGCTTATATTTGCAATGGGAGTAATTTCCTGCCTTTAAAACACTATTCCTTTGAGGCAAACTGCTCTATCCTATTTATGTACCTGTGCCACATGTGGAATCTGTGGATTTAAGGAAAGTAACAAACCATATACCAGTTAGCTTTTATGGTTGATCCTTTTTAATTCCAGTCTTTGATAAATTACAGTTATGGGAAAGCAGTTTATCTTTGATTTGAGGAGTTCTGCTAGGTTGTTATTTATATATTTCAGATCATTATTCTGGAATTCAAGACTATGTGGGTGTGCCTTCCACGGATTGTTACTGAATTAACACAAATAAGTTTTTTAATCCCTGAAAAACCATTTTTCTTGTAATAAATTCTCTTTGTAGTCATAATATTATTTTAAAGGTACAAGTTACCAAAAATACCCCAAATGAAGAAGAAATAAAAAATTTTAAAGTTATTAGGACTAATAACTATGTCTTGCCACTGCTGTTTACTCAAGTTTGTGATGTGAACAGCATGTGGATATGTGTTGCTCTTTAGTTTCTAATTAAGTTTGTCATCTTCTAGATTTTAAATATTTGATTAATTGGAGAAAATGCATGTAGAAGATTTGACATCTCAGTTTGGGATATTAAGTAGTGTAGTAGAGATTGGCTCCAGTGTATGTGTTTTGGGGTGTTGGGTGTGTGTGTGAGAGAGAGAAACAGAGAGCGAGAGAGAGAGATTTATAAGCCCTAAATATAAGTGCTAGAAGGTGTAGGTTTGGTTTTTTTTTTTGAAAAACATAACCAATTTGTAATTGAAACAGGATTAGTCAAGAATCATCAGCACCAACACAAATGTGTCTTTGCAGACCGAAGGAATCAGCTAAACAATTTGCAGTCATCTCAGTCTCTACTAAAACAAAAATCGCATCCAACATGCCACCTGACACCATTTCTTTCTCTCTCTCTCCTTTGCTCCTTGCGATGTGGCATTCATCTCTCCTTGTGCCTCCGTTCTGAAGAGATAACAGTATAGCAACAACTCAGCCACAGAAATCCTGTTCTCTGACCGATATTGGCACCTGCAAAGAGAAACAACCAGTAACAGGCAGCAGCAGCATCAGTATTAATCTTCCATGATGAAATCTTTACAGGTCAAGAACAAGCACACAGCTCTTTTCTCACTCCTTCACAGTGGACCATGCAACTAGTTGAAATGGAAGACAATGGATTGTCTACAAGCCTTTTGAACAGTGGAGAATACAGGGCATTGGTTTTAGGTGAATTGACCCCCAAGTATTCTTGAAGTTTAATACCTCCTTTAGTCTTTCTTTCTAGAATACCATTGTCATCTGATTTATCAAAACCTTAGTATGACCACAAAGAATAAGTTTGCGTATGTGACATTTCTTGTCACTTTTTAGGTTTGAATAAAAATACAAAAATAGTGAACAATGTAATGCTAGAGGGCTTAATCTTTAAATCTGTGTGTACACTTTTATATTCACGGCTATGACTAGAAGAAATCTTTGGGGAATTCTTCTGTCAGTTAAAGCCAACCGTATTGTACATTATGTTTCTCTAGAACATAACACAAGATGCTACTTGTGTAGGCAGTAGTTTTCAGGGGAAGTGTGGTAAAAATGCACTGTACTAGGAAAAGGCACGATTAAGCCCGTGAAGAACGTTAGAGGTTCCTGACGTGGCACGTGTGGGCAAGAACAGTGCTAAGAAGAGTGTTGGAATTCTGAACTTGACATTTTGTCCTTACTACTACTTCCCATTTAAAGATGAATAGTGTTCTATACAAGATGACTGTGCTGAGAGAACATGGAACTAACTAGATAGAAAAACTCCCCATGTTTATATTTTACCTCCTACTCTCATTATGGACCTGTAAACATACTCCTGGCTCTGTGTTTCCTTATTTATAATCATACATCTTAACTCGGTAGTAGATGATGTTCACTTACCAAAAGGAAAATTTAAAGGTGAAATGTGTTTTATTTGCGTGGTGTTTAATAGTAATCCAGTTGTTGTATAGGCAATGGAAATTTGGAAAGAATCTCAGGAGTCATATTAGCCATTAGTTAGAGCAGGGTTTTATTTAGGTTTGTGAGTTCAGTCTGGAGATCACTGTTTTCCCAAAAAAGGAGAAAACCGTTGCTTGGCCACCAGCCCTTCCCAATCAGAACTGTAACTCCATTTATGTGCGTATGTTTTAAGGGAGTCGAGAAAACTAGGCTTTTTCCATTATTGTGTTGAAAATTAAATCTTTTCATACTTAAAAAAAAAAAAAAATCCTTGGAATCTACCAAAATCCTGAAACAGGTTAAAGGGAAGCAGAAAGCCGGGAGAAGGGCTACTATACACTGTAGTCAGGCATTGGACCTGTACTGTATTTCCCCAAAAATAAGACCGGGTCTTATATTAATTTTTGCTCCAAAAGACGCATTAGGGCATATTTTCAGGGGATGTCGTATTTTTTCATATACAACAATTGACATTTATTCAGATACAGTCATGCCATGTTCTTCTGGAACATTGTCATAACGTACTAAATGCGTCCATCTGGCTGAGATCTTAACTGGGGCTTATTTTCGGGGTAGGTCTTATTTTCGGGGAAACATGGTATTTGATCAGGCAGGTGTCAGCACCTTGGGTAGTGTTAATGTCAAGGAATTTCACATTCCCTCACCCCATACAGCTGCTGTAATTGCTGTTTCAAGAAGTGCTAAATAGTTAAATTTTACCAGTCAGTTGAACTGTTATATTTATTTGCTGCTGGTAAGGTAAGGTTTTATTTTAATACAGTGGGGGATCTGAGAATCAAAACCTGCCCATTTTAACAGTTATTCTCCATTAGGGGTTTTAATGTATGTACGAGTATTTATGCATTTGAAGAGAGAATAAAACACCACCTCCATCACTACAACCCTCCTGCCCCCCGAAAAGGAAATGAAGTGCAGAGAGGGGAGAACATTAAGGTTCTAAAATAATTATCTGAGCCAGTTAAACACACCTGAGGGAGCTAAAGTAGCTCCTGCCAATAATAACCAGCTCAGTGGTTGGGAATGGGAGTGGAGGGAGCATTTATATAGTTAGGAAAGAAACCACCCAGGAATTTCGTAATTTTAGTCCCTTCTCCTCCTCTTACCCCAGTCTTCAATCTACACGATCATGCTCAAGCAAAAACAGAAGATTGTGGGCACGTAGTTTCAAAACTAATTTCTACAAAGTTAGACCTGCTCTCTAGGTGTTTTTTGGTTGGTTGGTTGGTTCATACTTCTAATGGTTCATATCCCATATTTAAGATATGTGAAAGCGTATCATAGAAATAATCTGGGGACATATAATAAAGATAAATTTGAAGTAAATTGTTTATAATTTTCTCCTTTTCTGAACTGACGTTTCCATTAGTTTTTAGTAGTGGCTTTTGTTAATTTCAGCTTTCACTTTCCTGGTGATGAACTTTTAAGAATGACATTATAAATAGTTCATGAAATTAAAACTTAATTTGAAATTAAAACCTAGAGATGCTAACTTTTGAGGGATTGCTGTTGATCGTTACTAAAATGAATTTGGTGTTAAACTTTTCAAAACCTCATTCTGAACTACTTTTCCTAGACCAAATAATGTTGTTATGGAGTTGAATAGACTATTCAAAATGATAGGCGTTTCTCTGCTTCCACCGTCTTCCTAATATACCACATAGAATTTCTTTTATCAATCCTCATCGATTACAGGCAAGCTGAGAATGTCGTATCAAAGTTCTTCTTATCTTATCTTGGCTTTATATAAAGGCAGCTCTTGGAAATAAGAGTTTATTTTTGTGGGGATAACATGTAACGTACATTCAAGATTTGCTAAAGAAGTTTAAACTACTATGTTTAATTTTTACAGGAAATGTATCAGTTTTACATGTGAAAATGCATTTTATAACTCTCTGAAAGCTGTATAGCTTAATGCCTACAACACCCACCTGTTTTTTAAAAATTGTCATTATGGGAAATGCTCAGAAATACCCCATATCTGCCTCGCAGTTTTAATCTGGCATTTTACAGAAATTATACATTGCTGTAACTAACTTTTGCCTTAGAATGTTGAGCCAAAGGGATATTAAGTTTCCAGAAGAGACTTTAATTACAAATAGAAAGCATTTCTATGCTAAACTCTGGTGGACAAACTGTTCTGGTTAAATTGCTGTGAAATTTACCTCTCATACAAATTTTAAGTTAAAAATTTTGGAAGGTGGTGTGCTTTGCAGGTTGTTTAAACAATGAGGCAATACCAAGATCTGTTGTTGTATACTGGTGTGACTTGGTTTTTAAAATATAATGGAGACAATTGGAGCTTATTTAAAAATACTGTTAAAATAGCTACAGTGTGTGCTGTTAAATTGTTTAAACAGAAAGGAGCCATGTCCTTTTATTGTGCGTGATCACCCAACCTACCTTTCTTGAATACCATCTGTTCTTACTCATGTGCCTTCTACACCGTAATTTCCAGTTCCAGTTCCTTTCCAGAGATTGTTTCTTCATTTCTTCTAGACCTTCTGTGTGTCAGCTGCTCAGCTAGTGGGTGACTAGAGGATTGAAACTTGGTGTTCTTACTAAGCAAGATCTAGCGGGTTGGATTCTCTCTTTGATTTTTAGTGATCTGGTCTAGTTTTGCCTTGCATTTGAGAATTCCATTCTTGAATGAATTTAGGTCAGTTGAACCTAAATTTAGAACCAAGTCATCTTTGCTTCTCCCTAACTCTCTGAAAACTATTCTGAGGATGGCCCATAAGTTAATGTCAATCTCAGGCAAGGAGGTGTAGCCTACAGGATAGATGTTTGGAAATGATCTGCACTAAAGATAAATTAGTTACTGAGACAACTGTATCCAGACTATTGTACCCTGAAGCCAGACCAAAACTGAGCCGTGCCCTTTTCTGTAAGGAGAGGGTTCTAGGCAGTGTTGCCCTAGCATTTGCACCTAAAAGTATATGTATTGATCTGCTCTGCTCGGGCTATCATAACAAAATGCTATAGAATGGGTGGCTTAAACAACGCCAATTTATTTTTCTGGAGGCTAGAAGATCAAGATCAAGGTCTGGCAGGGTTCAGTTTCTGGTGAGACTCTTCCTGGTTTGTAGATTGCCTTCTCAGCTCCTCACCATGGCCTTTTCCCCTGTGCTCCTCCACAGAGAAAGTGGGTGTAGGGGGAGGGAGCTTTCTCTTGTCCTTCTTACAGAGCCACTAACCCCATCACGAGGGCCCCACCTTCATGACCTACCAAATGCCCCATCTCCATATCCCATCTCGTTGGGGTTTAGGGCTTAAACATGAATTTGGGGCGAATACATACCTACAGTCCATAACAGTATGTATACTTTTTCTTGGTGGGCTTTGAGAGAGATTTTACGAGTTGCAGAATTATCTTTCCCCCAGGGTGTGTCACTTTGTTTTAAGGTCGAAGATATTGTGGAATAAATACTAAATTACAATATGGAGTTTGTAAATATATTTCACTAACGATGGAGGATTTTTGTCTGTATGTAAGATTTGGTTATAGTTATTTCCCTTGACATTTCTTCTTAAGTAACTAGGATCCAGCTTTTTTTTCCCGTAGTGCTTCTGACATTTTGTTTTTTTTCCTGTAAACTTTACAGTTCAAACTGAAATGCAGCTTGTCTGTGCTTTTGTCTTGTAAGATTTTATAGGGCATATTTGTCATGTTTTGTGGAGGGAAAAAGAATGCTTGCTTTAACTGATGCAGATATACATTTTACTTTTTTAAATAAGTATTTCTTTTGTGATATTGGTTACTACCATTATATAAACATCTAAAGATTACCAACAATTATAAAACAAATATAATTATGTATATCAACAATCTAGTTGAATCTCATAATTATAAATTTATGACTCAATAAAATTTAATTTCTATAAATTCACTTTTGAAATAGGACCCATACCACAATTTTACATAAAGTTAAAACAAGTATTTTGGCTGGTATTCTAATAGGCATTTCATAATTTCATCAGATTATTTAAAATTCCACCAGCCTATCAAATGTTTAGTAGCTTCCTACATGTGTAAGAATTACATTTTGAGACCTGAAAATATTTATCAAAATTTTTATATTAAATGAATGTTAAATTTCTTTAGGATTTGCCTAGATCTGCTCTGATACCTAAGGATCTGTCACAGCTGTCCATAAAAGTTTTAGAGTCTCTTTAAGATTATAGTGGGATTTATCCAGTGAGTGGTCATATTATAAGTGTGTGTGTGTGTGTGTTTATGTGTGTGTGTGTGTGTGTTTATGTGTGTGTGTGTGTGTGTGTGTGTGTGTGTGTTTTCCAGATGTTGCAAGGTCTAGGAATAATCAGTTTTGTCTTCCTCCTTCCTTCTTCTTTTAGCTATTCTAAAATATCTTCATTTCATTTGTTCCAAAGTAGTAAATTATTTCCGCTTAGAATTAAAATTTATGCCAGAAATAAAACTTTCAGCTCATTTTGTGTTTTAAGTCAGTTTCAGACTACCTTGCAGTCATTTTCAGTTTAGACATTATAAAAATAGATTTCTTATAGTACAGAATAAAATTCAGCATCTCATTACATATAGATTTTTATGTGGAGGATGGTTTCTTGAAATAGGCTTTTTCCTGATCTTTTTCTATCTTTCAGGCATTGAAAAGAAGAACACTTTGGTCTTTTAACTCAGTGGTACTTTATAATACACTATTCTTCTTGTCACTGTAAAAAATTGATACATGGGTAAAAATATCTTTTTTATATCACAAATAAATTGAGCTTGTTATAGTCCCCTCTCTTCACTTTCAGGAAGAGGCAGAAATCCAGGCAGAACTTGAACGTTTGGAAAGAGTCAGAAATCTTCACATTCGAGAGCTCAAAAGAATAAATAATGAAGATAATTCACAGTAAGTCATTATTTGTATTTCAGTTTTACATGATAAAAGTCTTTCTCCTCTGTGCAGAGCATAAACAAAAGATTCCCTGTTGAGGGGCTTCTTGTCACACTTAGAAAAAGATCCAGAGAGTCCTTGCACGGCTCAGAAGGTGTTTCCTGGTCTTGTCTGGCCAGCTCACCACCCCATCTCTCTCATTCTCCCGTCACTTATATGTCATAGACATGCTGGCCCCCTTGAACTTGTCTAGCACAGTCCCATCTCAGAAATTTTGTGCTGGCCAGTGCCTCTGCCTGAAATGTTCCTCTAAGTACCTGAGTGGCTTACTCCTTATTTCCCCCCAAGTGGTCATTAGAGAGAGCATCCCTCAGCGACCCTACCTAAAGTAGCAGTCCTTACCTCACACCGTTCCCTCTCAGTGTCCTTACCTTGCTTTATTTCGTAGCATTTATCATTATCTGATTATAAGTTTATATTTCAGTTACTTACCTGTGTCTTCCCACTAGAATATAAGCTACATGAGAAGAGGGACTAGTTACATTTTTGCTGCATCCCCAGAGCCTAGACCAGTGCCTGGCATGCCATTAACAGTTGTTGACAGAATACCAAGGTTAATGTGACAATAGTGAAGGAGAAATTATTTCAACTAAAGGGATTTCAGTAAGCCATGTATTCAGCATTATGCAAAACGACAAGAATTGGAAAAGTTGAAGTTACAGTCTCTGTCCTTAATCCCTGGTTATAAAAACGAGTGCTATAGATATTAAATGTTAAAGAAATTCAAAGAAGGGAAAATATTTGTGGGCTGGTGGGAGCTTTATGAAAAGATAGAAATTAAGCAAGGCACTGCTTGGGTTTAATCGATGTAGAAGAGAGAAAGCGTGTCTTTTTACACTTTATCTTTAATGTAATTTACAGCTTTGTGACCTAATGAGAATATCAGAATTGAAAGTGGCCACCTTCAGCTGTGAAATATTAATATCTTACTTAAAAGGCCTATTTGTGATAATCTGGGTCTGTATAATTCGTACATATACAGATCATTCCAGTGTATAAGGTGATAAAATAATGTAGTTATGGAATAACCTAAATTGTACCAGATGAAAATTCTAGTAGAACAGAACAGAACTAATTAATTTGTTATTCTGAAAATTATGTTCAAACATTTTTTTGGATATGTAATAGTATTGTCTGTGAGTGGTGTTTTTTTTTTAGTTTTTTTTTTTTAATTAGGAATTAAATTTTATTTGTAGAAGTCAAAAACAGTAAAATTTAATCGTGGTTGAAGGCCAATTTATAAATATAATTATTTTTAATCATGTCAATACTGTAAAGTTTTGATTAACCATAACTCCTAATATAAAAGTACAGTTTTGCAAGGGAAATCACTCCTGCTGAGTAGATAGGGGTTTTCATAAAGCTCTTGGCAACACAGTAGTTGTTAGGTCTATATCACAGTGCTATAATTGGTCAGAAGTATGGGACAGAATTCGAAATTAGCAGTTGAGTAAGAAATAGCTAGGAGTAGACATAAGAGAGTAGAATTTTATTGTGGAGGGAACCTTTTTGTGTGTGTTTTCATGTGCCTGAGTGTTTTTTTCCCCACCCTTAAGGTTCAAAGATCACCCAACGTTAAATGAAAGATATTTATTACTTCATCTGCTTGGTAGAGGTGGCTTTAGTGAAGTGTATAAGGTAATGTAAATCTTTTTCTGTTCTTCACATGAAATGTGTATAGCAAAGATACAGGAGTGCAGGTTTCCCCTGCTATCCAAAAGAAAGCTTTCCTGTGAAAGCTTTCATGAGCCCAAGTAGCATAAAGCTAAGAAGCAGTTACCATTAATTTATATGGAAATTTTTTCAACTGTTCCCAGCCCCAAAAATTAACCTACCAAATCACACCAAATACGCTTAATTACATCCAGTTTTATGTTAAGTGTAACACCCTTACGAACTCTCTTAGGCTTTTCTGATACCTTAGGACATATCTTGCTAACAGATGCACAAAGTAAATCAAAGTAAAGCACAGCTGCTCCCAGGCACAGTTCACAGCTATGGCGGCTGGAGGCTGAGATGCTGAGTGTGGTGCCGGGGCCGGAGCTTGGTGGGGCCCTTCTTGCTGCGCGGGATGTGCGCTGCCTCTGTAATACCTTGCTGCAGAGCAAACACTGAGTGCTGTGTACGCTTTTTGCCTTTTTTCGTAGAAGCGAAAATCCTCTTTAGATTTCTTTCAGTTAGCGAAAACAGTACAAATGTAGGTCTTTTGTAAAAGCAAAGGGGCGTAACACAAACTATCAAAAGTGGGGGGTACCTGTGTTTGGTTAAGAAGTACTTGTCTTTTGTTTATTGATTTTATGATTGTTTTGACGGATTTTCTGTCCTGACTCTCATTACAAAAGAGTCTCTGGTGGCTTATGTTGTCTTATCTCTAGAATCTAAGGACTGTCCTTGGCATCTGCCCAGCCCTGCTGGCATTTGGTACCTAGTTACCATTAGCCAGTTCGATCCAAATAATAACAGCCATTGGAATCAAGATAGGCAGAGAGTCACTTAATATCACACATTTGTGGGAAGACTGTACACTGTATATGTCAGAAGTGTTACATGTCCTGAATTTACTCAAATTTCTACCCATTTTAAGGCCAGTGTTTCTCAAATGTGTATGTGTAAGTGTAGACATTTTTACTCACTGTCATGCAGGGTGTCAGGCGGGGTCTCTAGTCCTGCTCCCCACACAAGAACGCAGGATATGGTGAGGCCAAACAGGAACATCTATGGAGCCATGGATAGGGGAGTCACACCACTATGGTTGCACTGGCAGCTGGGTTGGAGACACAGGCAGCAGGAGCCACACGATCTGCAACCTGTCGTCCGCTTCTCTGCCAACCAACCAACCCCACTTGCTAACTGCAATCTGCTGTGCTAACTGCAATCGCTCTTGCAGGCTCAGCCACCATCTTCTTGCTAGCCCCCATTTTCTGCTAGCGAAGCCACAGCAGTTATGTTAGTGGCCCATGGCTCACTGGTTACAGCTGACGGCCAACTAGACACAGCTGATGGCCATCCAATCACAGTTGATGGCCATTTACTACCTGAGCCAACACCTTTCCACGTGAGGCCGAGAGCCTGGAAACTGCACTCCTAGCTCTGTTCCCACACTCACCATGTTCAATGTTTTATACTTTACTTTTTTTCCACTTTACATTGTATCTTTCTGCCCAACCTTTAATAATATTGTAGTTCCTAAGGTCTCTTATTCTGTATTCTCCTTTTCAAATATATGCCCTCCCATTCCCGGAGTTATCATCTATTTGATTTCACCCTCAGATGTGTGTGGGTCGCATACTTTCCTTCTGAGCTCCATGCCTGTTGATGTACATGACTTAGTCTGTTCACCTTAAGTGGGTGCTTCATAGGCCCTGCAAACCTATATCTGAATTAGAAGTTATTTTCCTCTTCTCCAAAACAAAACCCCTTCTTCTCACACTGCTCCCTACTTCAGTACATAGCATCGCTATTCACCTGCCCAGTCCCTCAAGTGAAAAACATAAAAGCCATCCTTCACCTGACCTTTCCCTTAATTCCCTTCCCCCAGCACATCACCATGG
Source organism: Rhinolophus sinicus (assembly GCF_057876585.1). Classification (NCBI taxonomy): domain Eukaryota; kingdom Metazoa; phylum Chordata; class Mammalia; order Chiroptera; family Rhinolophidae; genus Rhinolophus; species Rhinolophus sinicus. The sequence goes on along the minus strand of NC_142517.1, from coordinate 160,166,028 downwards.
TGCCCGCTGTTATTAATGTCGTTAAACTCTCCTAAATCCCACAATGACCCTTCCTGTTAGGGCCTCCTTGTCTCATTTGCATCGCTGCCCGAGCCTCCTAGCTGATCACCTTCCTTTGGGCACTAAGTTTCCCCAGGTCACTTAATGTATGCTGCAGCGGTAGGAGCCTTTTTGTAATGTGCAATCTGATCATCTCATGCCCCTGCTTATAAGCCCAGCCACTTCCTATTTGCTCTTAGTTAGGATTAAGGTCAGACTCTCCCTTAAACTTCAGTTCCTAAAGAAGCCTTCCCTGTTGGTCTGCCTTTTATAAGCCCCTTGTGATACTTTGTGCTTCGTTATATATTAGTGTAGTTGGCGGTTAAGAGGTTGGGTTCTGAAGCCAAATTGGCTGGGTTTGAATCCTGACTAATTCTGACTGCTGTTAACTAACTGTATAAACTTGGGCTTATTACTTACTATCCTCTGCCTCACTGTCTTCATCTGGGACTAGTAACAGTACCTGCATCATAGGATACTGGTAATGATTAAATGAGCTGTCACCAGTAAATCACGTAGAACATTGGTGCTTCGTAAATGTAAGCTCATCAGATTATTATTAGAAGTTCTCTCTGTTCAGTCAGACAAGGACTGTGCCTTTGGGGTTTACTAAAGACATCCTGGATTATTCTGACTGGGAAAAATTAAAAATTACGGAATTCCAATTCAGAGAACATCAATTCTGATTCTGGTTCAACCATGAACTATGTTTTGTTTTTGTTTGAACTTGGATAAGCAATCAGCATCATGGGCCTCACCCATCAGGAGTGATGAGTGAACGCTCTTCCAGTTTCTGTATCTCTGATTCTAATCGTAGATCATCTCATGCACTGTAATGGTTGAAGTAGGCTTACCCAGATCACAAGGTAAAAAAGACCCTAATAGCTCAGCCGGAGAGTTGCCCAGTTTCCGAGCCCACTAATCACAACAACCCTTTGCCACTACCCAATAGTACTTCCACTGTTTTTAGCCCCACAGATAGGGGCTAAAAGCAGCTTTTTCTTTTTGAAGAAAGGCTTATAGAAATTAGAAAATGCAGATTGGGGCCAAATGACTTGGACCTTCAGTACTGACCTAAATACTAACGACTCACTCCAACCCTCATAAAGCCCTTTCCTGGTTCCCAGGTCCATTGAGAAACAAAGCAACAGGTTGTAAGCCAAAATGTATAGACTTTTATTTATATCAAGGTGGAAAATACTGAATCAGTTGCTTAGTGAGTACCGTGTTAGCTTTATTGAAAGGTATTCTTTCAATTCTCCCAATCTTGGGAGAAAGATATGTCAATTTATAATTATTATAATCAATATCATTGATAATAACTTTTTATTAGTATACTTGAATTTTTATTTTCATCTGTTATCCTTTATTATGATTGCCTTTGAATTTTATATTTTATGCTCTTTTTCTTTCTCTCACATGAACTTTTAAAATTATTTTCTATTTCTTTAAACCCAATGCTTAATAATAGAATGTTTATTGGATATTTACTATGAGTCATGTGTTATTCTAAACACTGTGTATGTTTCACCCCATTTAATCCTCTAGTGTAGAATATACACGACAATTTTTGGTGATCATCTCTGCTAAAATTACATATAGTTCAATCACAACCCAAGCTTTATAAATGAGACTGAGGCTGAGACAGAATATCAGCACAAAGTCATGCAGCTGATAAGTTTATCTGACTCCAAAATTAATATTCTTCATTACTCCATCCTATATTATTTCTGATCTCATGCTTTTATAATTTTGTGACCAGCAGTTTATACCTACTGCTTATTTTTTAGGTTAAATTGGTGGGGAGAATGGAGACTGGGGACCTTCTTTCTAATAAATGTATAAGCGTTTAAGTTTTCTTAAAGGGGCACTTTGTATATAAATCACAGTAGAACCTAAATTATTAAATCTCTTTTTAATGACTTCCTTTTTTTTTTTTAAAGGTTAAAAATCACTTGAAGCCTTAAAAGAATCCTGTTCATTCTTTATTTTGTTATTTAAGAAATAGGCTGGTGATTTAAATGAACCGGTATAAAACACTGTTTTTGAGACAATCAAGGAAAATCGAAGGCAGGTTGTATATTAGATGAGGTTAGGAATTATTGATGTCATTAGGTGTGATAATGATACATGGTTAATGGTTATGTTCTGTTTGAACAGTCTCACAGTCAAAACTTAGAATTTTTTAAAACAGTTGGGAAATTGTTAGGAACTTGTTAATTTTCAACGAAGTGGGGAATTGCTAGGAAAAGCTAGAGAAAAAAGGTTTGCTTAAACCAACCCACAAAAAAAGCATTAGAGCCATCTGTTTTCCTGGTTACTTACTGCTACTGCCAGAATAGAGGGGCAAGTTTATATTAAAAACAAAAAATAACTTTATTATTTTATCTTGATTTCAGTATATTAGCATTTATAAAATTTGAATGTGAAATTGACTTTAAAGTTTTCTCTGACTTAGCACCATGGAATTTGTATCTTGTTTCTGATAATGTGTCATTGAACTATATACAACTTTAGCAGAGATGGTCACTGAAAATTGTAGTATATATTCTAATTCCCTATTGCAAAAATTATCACCAAAATTTTTGTTTAGATCTCTTTAGCTGTTCAGTGGTCTTTGGTCCTAATTCTTCTATGACTTAATCCTAGGCTTTTGACCTTTATGAACAAAGATATGCTGCTGTGAAGATCCATCAGCTTAATAAAACCTGGAGGGATGAAAAAAAGGAAAACTACCACAAGTAAATATTAATACTTCATGGTTTTTATCAATTGAAAATACATTTAAGGGTCATGGGGAATTAATATACTCTCTCTTCCCGCAGACATGCTTGCAGAGAGTATAGAATACATAAAGAACTGGATCACCCCAGAATAGTTAAACTCTATGATTATTTCTCCTTGGATACAGATACGTAAGTAAATATAAGGATTTAGTTTTTAAATAAAGATATGTTTGCTTTTGCTTTTCCTATTCTGTTGTGATAGTATAAGTATCTTCATTTTTCCATTGTGATTCTGAATTATTGGACAGTATTTTATGTCTAATTTTTTTCTTTTCTCCATTCTAGGTTTTGTACAGTGTTAGAATATTGTGAAGGCAATGACTTGGATTTCTATCTGAAGCAACATAAATTAATGACAGAGAAAGAAGCTAGGTCTATTGTAATGCAAATTGTAAATGCACTAAGATATCTCAATGAAATCAAACCCCCTATTATACATTATGATCTTAAGCCAGGTAATTAGCAAAATGTGTCTAAATAATTCTTACACTCTAAAGAGTACAGTTTTTAAAAGTCGTATTTATTAAGTTACCTAAGAATATGCTTTTTGGTTTAGTTTTTTAAAGTTAATGGAATACTAGTAGATTTTAAAGTGTTTTTGTAATAATCACCTTTTAAAATTACATTTTAATTATATTTAAAAATTTAAATATATATTGACTTCCCAAAAGTTAGCTTAGGTAGTAAAGATAATGTTTTTCACCTATGTACCACTAAAAGAACCTTATATTTTGTTTTTAGGAAACATCCTTCTGGTAGATGGAACAGCATGTGGAGAAATCAAGATCACTGATTTTGGTCTGTCCAAGATTATGGATGATGATAGCTATGGTGTAGATGGAATGGACCTAACTTCCCAAGGGGCAGGCACTTACTGGTAAATGTATTATGAAATATATGAAAATTGTCTAAATTAGTGACAAGGCTTTTTTGAGAGTTTAGTTTTTCTTTCACATACCTTTGAAATTGTCGTGGTGAGGGATTAATATGAAGTCTACTCTCGCCAGTCCTCTTTTCTCCTCTGGTCTTAACTAGAGGGAAACAGGGCATTAGCAAGTAACTTCAGTACCTACCCAGAAACGCCCAACATGGAGAATTTGAGGATTTTCTTCTATGATGTTAGAGTGACGTTTATCATGCAAATAATACTTATATCAATATAGCATCTTAATTATTACAAGCAATAAGCACAAAGTCCTCTCTGTAGAGATTTTGTGGAGATGGATGTTTTGTTGATCATGGGTGGGAGAGGTACTTGGCATATTCTTGGCCTTTAGACTTGCCTCTCAAAAATACCTTTTATTGGCTTCATACATATAGATACAACTCTAGATAGAAATATAGATTCACAGACGTAAGTCTAAATGAATGTTATTGCCTTCAGAGTTACCTAGGTGTGGACAAGAACTACTTCAGTGTAAATTGTCACACTTCTTGTCAAATTCACCAAAGTGGAGAACATAGACTATAAAATTTCAAAACAATCTTAGTGTTCAGAATAAAGTAGCTGAGCAAAAGGAATGAAATTTTATTTGGAAGAGAAGTAACTGTACTTAACTTCATTGAACAGGATGGTGACTACAAACATAAATGTGACGTTAGGGATTCCAGAACAGTCTTCACACAGTTAGGCCAGTTCCATAAGATACCACAGGTCTGTGTGGACTGTACTTTTCATAAACAGGGATTGGTCATGTTCATGTATTCTTTTAAAACCATTATAAAGTTTCAAATTCTGCTTGTGGCATTTTCTAGGAGTATACATAAGATAATGTCATGAATTTCTTTTTCATTTTTAAAGAAAATTGTCATTCAGACTAATAGCCCCCTAAAAGTCAGTATCTTCAATCAGTAGTGTTTAGACTTTTTTTTTTTAACAACAAGCCTCCTTTTTTCACAACAAAGTCTTAGAATTTTAATAAATAAAACCAATAAGAACAAGGCTTCTTGGTAGATCCCTGGACTCTGGAAGACAGCTTAAAAACCGTGTTCTAAATAATACATCATTCTTCCCCTGCAGAGACTCCCACTATATTGTTTCCCTCTCACTCTGGCTTCAATAGGGCAGGGCAGGGCGAGGGGATCTACCTCTGTCAGGTGAGCAGGAGACAGGGAAGCTTATCCTTAGGGAGCTGAGCTGTGCAGGAAAGAGATACAGTCGTGGCATTTCCCTGTAGGAACCTGGAATATATTTCCCATAGAAACCATTCCAAAAATGGTTCGTTTTCTACAGTCATACTAGTTTTTTGGTTATGTATTTGGTAAACTGGGATATCCTGTACAAACTTATAGAATACCTGTCTATGGTGCTTTTATAAATTACTTTGCATCCCCGGAAGCTTAAACTGTTTGTCAGTATCACTTAGAAGAAAATCAGTTTTGTCCCTCCCAGGTCTCAAATGTAATTGTCTACTAAATAAATACTGATCGACATTTTTCTTCCCAAATACCTTTGGTATTGGGCGGCCAGTTACCTCAGTAGGTTAGAGCGCGGTGCTCTTAACAACAAGTTGCCAGTTTGATCCCCACATGGGCCACTGTGAGCTGCACCCTCCACAACTAGATTGAGACAGCTACTTGTCTTGGAGCTGGTGGGTCCTGGAAAAACAAACTTAAATAAAAGTTTTTTTTTTGTTTTGTTTTGTTTTTTTTTTAAAGATTTTATTGGGGAAGGGGAACAGGACTTTATTGGGGAACAGTGTGTACTTCCAGGACCCTTTATTTTCCAAGTCAAGTTGTTGTCCCCTCAGTCCCAGTTGTGGAGGGCGCAGCTCAGCTCCAGGTCCAGTTGCCGCTGCCAGTTGCAGGGGGCACAGCCCACCATCCCCTGCAGGAGTCGAACCCGCAACCTTGTGGTTGAGAGGACCCGCTCCAACCAACTGAGCCATCCAGGAGCTCAGCGGCAGCTCAGCTCAAGGTGCTGTGCTCAACCCTAGTTGCAGGGGGCAGAGCCCACCATCCCCTGCGGGACTCGAGGAACTGAACTGGCAGCCTTGTGGTTGAGAGCCCACTGGCCCATGTGGGAATCGAACCGGCAGCCTTCGGAGTTAGGAGCATGGAGCTCCAACAGCCTGAGCCACCGGGCTGGCCCCCAATAAAAGTTTTTTTTTAAATTATAAATAAATAAATACATTTTTAAAAAATACCTTTGGTATCTGTTCCTTTTGGTATATCCTTTTGCCTCAAGAGATGGTATAGCATAGTGTTTAAGAGGTATTCTTGTTTCAGTTACATAGACATTAAGCTACACAAAATACACTTTTATTTGTAAAACAAATCTGGCATTTTACTTGAGTTGGGCTGTAGGAAAGGGTTAACATCACAAATAATTTAAGAGATCTGTCAGCATCCTAGTGATACAAATGATTTCAGCATAGTGAGTATGAAACTAAAGGAAAAAAAAAAAAAAAAAAAGAGTAGATGCCCAGTTAGCTGTATTACTCCTTTTCAGGATTTTCAGTTTATCTAAATGTTTGAGGTATAAGGTACTTGCATTCCTGGTGTATCTTTTTCCTTATAGCCTAAGGTGACAAATTTATTTCTACCTTTACTTTATCTAAAATTATGAACTTATAAATAGCACTTACAAATAAAAAACAGTAGTTTTAAATACTGACTAATTGCAGATGCTGCTATTATTTGAACTCTGCACAGTGACTAAGAGCTCCTTGAGCTACTCCTAGTCTAGTATGATTTTATCTTAATGCTGTAATAGAGGTACCATAACATCTGGTGGTAGGTTACAAGGGGAAGAAGCAACGCTCTGCCTAGAGGGAAGCGGAGAAGGCTAATAGAGGTTGGGTGGGTTGTAAAGAAGAAAAGGTGCTTTCTAAGTGAGCTGGAGTGGGTAGGGCGGTACTAGAGATTGTCATATTCAAAAGCATTGGGGACAAAAGAGCAGTGTGGGGAACCAGGTGAATTGGCTTTGCCTAGCCAGTTTGAGGGGGTGGGGGAGAAGAGTGAGTGCAAATGTTGGATATTTAAATTGGAACTAGATTAGGATGGGTCTTGTGTTACAAACAAGAGATAGGGGGTCTTAACCTTGGCAGTGAGTTATGGTGAGGTTCCTTAAGCAAAAGAACCACCTAAGCAGACATGTGTTTTAGGAAAAGACCTGCCTACAGTTTGAATGCTGGTGAGGGGGTGGGGATGAGAGAGCATTTCTTCTGTTATTAGTACTCAAATTAGAACATTGTAATTTCTAAGGATAATTTTTTATTTCTGTAGACAATATACATATATAGTACAGTTTAGATATACAGAGGGTGCCAAAAAATGTATACACGTTTTAAGAAAGGAAAAAACTGTATTACAGTTGTAATACTCAATATATATCTATAACAAAAGATGAATACAAGTCATGTGTATACATTTGTTTTGCCGCCCCCCCCCCCCCCCGTGTGTCTGTGTATGTGTGTGTGTTGCATACTTTATCACAAAGTTGTATCTTTTGGCTCTAGAGTCAAATGATACCAGATGTAAATGCTTCACAGTTTGATTGGTGATTTTCATTGATGAAATCCTAAGGTTTATGTATGCATAAAATTGGGGTTCTGAGATTTTACATTTAGAAGGTTTTAAATTATAGATTGTTAATAGTATCCTATGAACAATTTTTTCTCCCCAAAAAACTATAGGTATTTACCTCCTGAGTGTTTTGTAGTTGGAAAAGAACCACCAAAGATTTCCAACAAGGTTGACGTGTGGTCAGTTGGAGTCATCTTCTTTCAGTGTCTTTACGGTAGAAAGGTAAGTTCAAGTACACCAGATTCAGGTGTATATAGATAAGTTGAAATTTCCCCTCTTAAATACAAAGTTTCATTAACTTGAAGTTAAAGGTCAATTCAGATTCTTGCAAGACAATCCAGGTTTCTTTCTAAAATTTCCATGGATCAGAATTGTTTTAATGTCATAACAATTTATTTGACCTGCTTTTTGCCTTTTTTTTTTTAACTTAAGGAAAAGAAGTAACTATCTGTCAACAGTGCTGACATTCTCTACTGTTAAGAACACTGGAGTCAAAACTCTTTTCATTATCCTCCTTTCTCTCCAATTCCTCACATTCTCTACCCCACCACACACACAGTTTGGCCTGGGCATAGTTTCCCCCTGTACTTCCTCAGGGAAATTCCACTAAACTTAGTCTTCATTTTCCCCAAGCCTCTCTTTATACTAAAGTCAGAACTACAAACTACCATAGATATTATCTACTCCCCATCCCATCAAGTCCCTTCATCAGTGTGGAAAGAGAACTTAAGGGACTTCTCTGGGAATACACTGCCAGTTAGGACGAAACCCGGAGCTGTTTCATTTAAGTTAGCGTATTGTGCTCCAAGTAGTTTATTCTTCGGTCTTTTCACATTTCCACTTCTTCATCTCTTCTCTAAATCAAACTTCATTTTTTTAAATATTCAGAATAAATTTTTAAATTTCTTATGTTTTTATTTTATTTTATCTTAATTACGTATATTGTAACAACGTTGTTTCTACTGCTCATTCACAATGTTTCAGCTACTCCAAGGATTGAGTAGAAAGGCTTTCTGGCCTGCTACCAATTATTACCTTGTTGCTATGATAATGTATCCAAACTTCCATACAACTGAGGACTAGATTTTTTAGAACACAAATCATTTATATCTTGGAAATTCACTGATAATATCTCTGTTTAAAGTTTTTGTGAGATAAATTTCTCAACATTTTATTCATTTTTTTTTAAAGCCATTTGGTCACAATCAATCGCAACAAGACATTCTTCAAGAAAATACAATATTGAAAGCCACAGAAGTCCAGTTCCCTGTAAAACCGGTTGTAAGCAGTGAAGCAAAGGTATTAAATTTATATAAATAAGTTTTGTGAAATTTTATGTTATAAATTGTGCTTAAACAAAGTAATTACTTATTAGTCAGTAAAATAAAAGGGATTGCTGCTGCAGGAAAATCTGTCCAGTGGGGACTGGTAATTGTCTCTGGAAAAAAGAGTTGCTTAGGCCTTTCTTTGGTTGTGATAGTTTTCATCTTTTAAGGACCCAAATATAATCTCTGATTCTTTGTTCACTCCAGCTTGCTTTGAAAATTAGGGGGAAAATCACAGGATTTGGGCCCATCATTACCTTTGTTTTATATATCAGTTTACCAGTTAATATTTAAATATATAGTTGACCCTTGAACAACATGGGTTTGAACTGCACGGGTCTACTTACACATGGATTTTTTTTCAATATGTTAGAAAATATTTTGGAGATTTACAACAATTTGAAAAAACTTGCAGAGGAACCCCAAGCCTCTCTTTATACTGAAGTCAGAACTACAAACTACCACAGATATTATCTGCTTCCCATCCCATCCTGTCCCTTCATCAGTGTGGAAAGAGAACTTAAGGGACTTCTCTGGGAATACATTGTCAGTTAGTCCCAAACATGTAGCCTAGAAATATTGAAAAAATTTAAGAGAAAGGTATGTCATGAATACATAAAATGTATGTACGTATTTCTCTTCCATATGATTTTCTTAACATTTTCTCTAGCTTTATTCTAAGACTACAATATATAACACACAAATGTGTCTTAATTGGCTTTGCACAGAAGTTGGATTTTCAACTGCAGGGGGGGATGGTGCCCCTAACCCCCCAAATTGTTCAAGGGTCAGCTGTGTAAGAAATAAAAGCATTGTATTGATACTTGATATACATTATCTTTTAACATCCTTATGAGGGTGTAGGTATTTCTGTTATTCCCATTTTATAAAACAGGAAACCAGCCAAGCCATAGCAAAAGTATCTTGTCCAGAGTCGTACCAGCTAGTAAGTAGCAGCGCTGCTTGATGTTATGCTGCCCTACAGTAGTTTTTGAGAAAGCCTGACCTCTTCTTCAGCTCTGCGTGCATGTAGGAGTCTGTGACTCCGTAACAAATGGCTTCCTATAGTTGTAATCCATGTCTACATGATAACATGAAATAGCTATTTCTAATTAGTAGCAGAACTTTTATGGTGCTTGTTATCTTCCCTCTTCCTGTTGGCCTTTCACATTTGTATTTTCACTCCTGCTTTGTTATGCTCTCATCACAAAATTTATTTCTTTGTGACCTCCCTGTGGGAGTGTTCTTTTTAAACCCGGTGAAATTCCTAAGACAAACCCCATGAAATTCGCATTTCATTTTCCTGATAGGAATAGTCTAGGCCTTAATAATAATTCATAAATAAGCATTATGTAGTTTTCCATATTCTTAGAGTACAGAGAAGCACTGCTACATGGCCCTGGCTGAGGTCAGAACGGCCTTCAGAATTGAAAATGTTCTGCTTTTAGGATAATCTCAGTAAGTATGTTGTTTATTGGAACTGTTCCATATTTCATTTTATCCATTACATCTTTATTGGCTTTTTGCAAATTATTTGAATGACTTTGAGAAGATTTTGACAATTGAAAAGATAACTGGCATTCTTATTTTAAAGCATAATGAGTTATTTTCATAAGGTAATTATGGCTCCTTTAAAAAGATCTTGACAGTGCTAATATCTAAATTTGTCTTCTGTTTCTACATACAGCATCAGTGGGAATAGGAACTAAATAAATTTAGTCAGCGGAAGATCCATTTATGTTTTAATACTGACAAAAGTGGCCAGGAGTGAATGCAGTGTGCCAAAAGACAGTCGCATCTACCATCTATCTGGTTCTGTCCTTCGGCCCTTTATAGGAGCCACAGTCACCATTTTGGAACGTGGAGAGGAGGAGGTCACATTATTGCTTGTTTGGTTTCTAACCTCTTGTCCCTGTAGAACGCCGGGTGCCTCTGCAGCTCGGTGCGGCCATCGGAAGCACACTTACTCCTTGTGTGCTTCTGAATCTTGCTGGTGATGGCTTTTCCTTTCAATCTCCGCCTTCAACATGTCAATCACTCCTGATTTTTTTTCTGTATCTTAAATCATATTTAGAGTGGTCTCTGAAATTTTTATTTGTTAAAGATTTAAAAAGATAAGACCTAAGGGATCAGAAAGACTTGATAAATACTAGTAAGCTAACCGTGGTACAATGATAAGAGCTAGATTCGTTTTTAGAGAAAAAATTACTTCCAATGAATTTCAAAGCAGAATGCGCAACAGCTAACTTTAAATTGAAGTTTAATCACATTATAAAGTATGTATCTTAGTTATAATTTTCCTGCAAATGGTTTAATTCATGAATTTATGTGGCAGTTATGAATCTCAAGACAAGCTGAAGTTACTTCTAGTGTCAGCAGTAAGAAATGGAAAGAATTATGAATTACCCCTTGAGAATGTTTTATTTTACAAAAAGTGGATGAATTTCTCAAATATAATATTGAGTGAAAGAAGCTAGATAAAGGGGTATATTTACATAAAGGTCAAAACAAGCAAAATTGAACTCGGGTGTTAAAAGTTAAGATACAGGTGGGTTGTAGGCAGAGCCCATGTCTGGAAGGGGTGTGAAGAGACTTAGGAGTTTCTGGTAAAGTTTTTTTTCTTGATCTGGTCGCCAGTTACATAGATATATTCACTTTTTTACTGTACACTTAGGATTTATATATTTTGTAAATGTTGTAATTCAGTAGATTTTTTTATAAGAAGCTATTCTCAAGAAGAAGATACATAATACCAGTTTGAGAAGGAAAAATGATAGTGATTATATTCCATTATTTAGCTTTTTCGAAAGTGTACTGATGCACAGTCTTAACCTAAGAAACAAAAACCCCAATAGAAGTGTTCTTCAGTGTTCCCTTCATCTAAAATTCCTTATGCTCAATAAGAAAAAAAATATTATGGCTAAAAATGGCATTCCCTTTAGCCAAACTAAACTGATAGAGGGTGAGAGGATTATTTTAGCAGAAGAAAAATTCTAGAAAAAAGGGATCCAGAATTTTCTAAGTATAAATGCAGCTCCCATATTCAACATAATGTCAGAAATCCTAGCCAGAGTAATTAGGCAAAAAAGAAATAAAAGGCATCCAAATCAGAAAGGAAGAAATAAAACTCTCAGTATTTAGAGATGAAATGATATTATACAGTTGACCCTTGAGCAACTCAGGTTCAAACTTCTCCAGTCCACTTAGACACAGAATTTTTCTTTGACCCACGTACTTCAAACCCGTGTTATTCAAGGGTCAAGTGGCCAGGGGCAATCACATATGTGGAAGGCCGATTTAAGTTGTATGTGGATTTTGACTGCACTGGTGGTCAGCTCCCCAACCCGTGCACTGTTCAAGGGTCAACTGTATATAGAAACCCCAAAGACACCACCAAAACTGTTAGAACTAATCAGTGAATTCAGTAAATAACAAACTATCAGAAAGAGAAATTAACAAAATAGTCCCATTTATAGTTGCATCAAAAAGAATAAAATACTGGGAATAATTTAACCAAGGAAGTGAAAGACCTGTATACTGAAAACTTACAAGACTTTAATAAAAGGAAGTAAAGAAATGTGGAAAGAGAGTCATGCTCACGGATTGGAAGAATTAATATTAAAATGTCTATACTACCCAAAGCAGCCTACAGATTCAATATAATCCCTACCAAAATTCCAAAGGCATTTTTTTTCAAAGAACTAGAACAAACAATCCTAAATTTTGTACAGAACCACAAAAGACCCCAAATATCCACAGCAATCTTGAGAAAGAACAAAGTTGGAGGCATCATGCTCCCTGATTTCAAACTATATTACAAACCATAGCAATCAAAATAGTATTGGCATAAAAACAAGACGCATAGATCAATGGAACAGAATCAAGAGGCCAGGAATAAACCCACGCTTAAATGGTCAATTATTTTATGAACAAAGGAGCCAAGAAAATACAATGGGGTAAAGACAGTCTTTTTTATTTATTTATTTATTGGGGTGACAATTGTTAGTAAAATTACATAGATTTCAGGTGTACAATTCTGTAATACATCATCTATAAATCCCATTGTGTGTTCACCACCCAGAGTCAGTTCTCCTTCCATCACCATATATTTGATCCCCTTTACCCTCATCTCCCACCCAAGACAGTCTTTTCAATAAATAGTGTTAGGAAAACAGGACAGATAGATGCAAAATAATGAAACTGGACCACACACAAACATTAATTCAAAATGGATGGAAGACTTGAAGGTGTAAAGACCTGAAACCATAAAACTCCTAGAAGAAAACCTAGGCAGTAAGCTCTTGACATTGGTCTTGGCGAGTATTTTTTGGATTTGACACCTAAAACAAAGGCAACAAAAACTAACAAGTGGCACTATGTCAAATGAAAAAGCTGCACAGCAACAGAATCCATTGGCAATGAAAAGAGACTCCAACAAATATGTATACACCAGTGTTCATAACAGCATTGTTCACAATAGCAAAAAGGTGAAAACCAAGTGTCAGTCTATCAGCAGATGAATGGATAAGATGTGGTATATACATGCAGTTGAATATTATTCAGCCTTAAAAAGGAATGAAATTGATGCATGCTGCAACGTGGGTGACTCTTAAACATTATTCTAAGTGAAATAAGCCAGATACCAAAAGACAAATATTATATGATTCCACTTATTTTATATTCTAGGTATCTTATATAGGTACCTAGACTAGCCAAATCATAACAAATATAGAATAGTGGTTACCAAAGGCTGGGGAGGGAGCAATGGGAAGTTATTGTTTAATGGGTACAGAGTTTCAGTCTGGGAAGACGAAAAGGTTCTGGAGACGGATGTGACGTTGCGGGACAGAGTGGATGTACTTAATGTCGCTGAATTGTATACTCAAAGGGTTAACATGTTCATTTGTTACAGATATTTTACCTCAATACATTTTTTTGAAAAAGTATAGCTTTCCTGTAACAAGTTTAAATGGTAGCAATAATAATTTAGACTGTACAGTGAACCACTAGGGGCTGTGAGTTGGGAGTGGAATTTGGGGTGAGAATTTTATTGCTACAGAAAAAAATTTGTTTGTAAGATTTGAACTTCCAGTAAAAAGAAATCTATTGTCTTTGATGTGTCCATCCTTCTATGGTATTAAGTTGATTGATATTTAGAAGGGGAAAAGATTTTAATTGCTGCCTTGTTTGTTTTTTTAAGGCCTTTATAAGACGCTGTTTGGCATACCGGAAAGAAGATCGATTTGATGTGCACCAACTGGCAAATGACCCATACCTTCTCCCACACATGAGAAGATCCAATTCTTCAGGGAACTTACACATGGCTGGGCTGACAGCATCCCCGACACCCCCTTCTTCCAGCATAATTACTTACTGACTTTCCTCCCAAATGGGCATGATACCTTTGATTGCTTCCAGATGCACACTTGAGTTTGAAAGAATTTGAGTGTTTTCATTTTCTTTTTTACACAGGACATGGTTGAGAACTGTTTGTAAACTGAAGTTCTTCGTAGCGTCATTTGTATGAGAGTGGATCATGGACAAGAATAAGTGTTCACTTCTGACCATAATGTTGAGCAGTGAAGGATGACTGCCTGTTGCACAGAGACAGGAATACCACGTTAAGATAGAAAAATAATTTGTTGTTTGTTTGGGGGAACACTGTACATAACGTTTATAATACTTAAATACGTTTGGTTGTTACTAGAGAGTTCTAATATGAAGGGTAGTTTTTCATTATTTAAAAACACTTGGAAAAAATGAGACATATTTCTAACACAAGAACTATAGTGCCTGGATACATTCTTCAGCATTCGGCAGTCAGTCTGCTGAAACCAAAGTAAGAACTGAATGGCAGTGCCAGTTGTGTTTGTATAGTAATAGAATGTGCGAGTTAGGAGCTTTGGACAAAGTTAGACTTTGTCATTTGCCTGTTCTGGCTTTTACCATATTGTACCTCGAAATCACATGTCCTCTTTTTCACTGGTTACGTTAAAGGGAGAGCCTTTATTCCTAGTTACTTTACACCTTTGACAAAATGAGCTGCTTATTTTGAAATCAGTTGAATTCACTAAATCGTAATATCTCCAGTGTTTTCAACATGTTAGAATTGTTAACAAATATTTTCATTTTGTTACCAGGCCTTGTTCATTAAAACAAGTGACAGTATGTAACCAAATGCAGACCAGTTCTATGCAGGATAATGATAAATTCCCTTCTAGCTCTGTTGTAAATTGTTGTACATATGTCGTATTTCAATTACCAGGTTTTCAGCAGCTTATTCTTGTACAAATGTTTAAAAATATGGCTTTTCTAATTGGATATTGTATTTTTTTTAAGTCTTGAAGGCGCTTTAATTGCTGCTAAATGTTGCTTCTTTGCTAAAAAAAAAAAAAAAATCAAATGACCTCCTTAAAGGTGCAAATTGACTGTACATCACAGAGACATATTAAAAGCAGGCATTCATTAACAATCAAGGCATGTAAAAATGACCCATGTTGGACATACAGCATTCTCTAAATCAGTTTCTTGGGTTCTAGGGCTGTGGAGCACATAGAGACTAGATTTATAAATTGTTCATGGTTATTCTACATTTCTAGAAGGTTCTTATCAGCAAGGTGGGATGATGGTCCCATAAACAAGTTTCTTGTGGTTTGTATAGATTTGTTAAAATGTGAACATTTTCTAACTGCCTTGTATGGTAGAAACCATTATTTTTCAGGATGCTGTATTTTACTTCTGTAAGAATTATTTCTTTATTGTTACATTCATAATGCTGATACTTACATGTAAGTTGTCCACTTTGCCGAAAAAGGAGGCTATACATACCACAGATTCTCCTTAATATTGTACAGTTAAACTGTGGCTCTTACTTCTGATGTTGCAAAACGTTTTGTTTTTTCATTGTACATACACACATTGTCTCTTTAAGATGCTGCTGAAATTGTAGAGGATATAGCCAAAACAGTAATAAACAATTACAGTTAAAATTTAAAGACTGAAAATTATATTCGAAGGAAGCTTTTAAGATTTAGGATATCGCCTCTGACTTGGTTCCTTAAGAATCAGCTAAATAAATTCTTTAAGTATACTTCAAGACAAGTATAAAGTGTTTCAAGCTGTTAAAGTAAACCTAATAACCATCATCAAGGTTAATCCTGGGTACCACTTAGCACTATCAGGAGTGGCTTAAGGGCTGTGCCTGCTTCCCCTGGAGATTAAGATGGAAACACTATAAAAAATACTGACATGGTAATGAAATGTTCGCATTGCCCGAGTGCTTTAGGTGCTACCCGCAAATCTTTCTATTTTGTTGTTTTCATGTCCCTGAATCAAAGTACTATGTTCATGTAATAACTCTTATTTGAAGACCTGCATTAAAAGAAAATGCCCAGCTTTATTTAAAATTTTGGTGAGATATTAAGTGGACATATAAATCTGAGATTGCTTTGAATAAATAGTGCAGACTGAGACTACTGCTCTACCCTATTCTTTTCAAATGAATGAAAGTGACTGCTAGCGTCAAAAAGCAAAAAAGTAAAGAAAATAAGCCATAAAAGTGAAACTGCTTCTCTGACCTGGGTGTAGGTAATCATTTAGAATCAAAGAGGTGTAGGAAAGGAGTAAACTCACAGGCCTTCTCTTCCTCAAGTTTTTCCAAACAAATGCTATAGATTTTGGACAATATGCCAGTAACCCAGCAGGTAGAAGATGGCTAATTGAGCCAAATTGAATAATTTACTGTTGTCCTCACATGGGAAATTGGTATCTATCACTGCATAATATCAGTCACTCTGGTAAGCCTTGGCGCTAATACCTTTTGAAGCTTAAATTGTTTCTGGTTTCCTGAATTCACTCCGAATTAAAGCATGTCTTATATCCATAAGACAATAATAGCTGAGGTCTTCTTTGGCTCTCTTGCCGGTCTGACTCCTTATAATAGTCAGCACTGATGAGGCCCAGTAAACGGCAGTTTTTGCATATAATTTTAAAATCTTTCTCTAATGTAAAATAGCTTTAGTGTGTGCATGTTGAGAGGAAGTAAGTGTAGAAAGCACCCTAATAATTTGTAAGTCAGGAATTGGGTAGATATTTGGTGGTCTTTCAAAAATAACCTGTTTTTTTCCTTACTGGCCACCATCCTCTTCTCCTAAAAAAAGAACTCTTTCAGTTTAAATGGTACATGAAATATAAACAAATACTTCTACAAATATCTCATTACATGAAGCCAAAATGGTGGAAAGGTTCACTGAAACATTTGAAGAGTATATTTGTGTTTTGCTGTTCAATGTTACTTATTAAATGCAATAGTATTATCATCAGATGTTACCACCTATGTTTTAGTGGTAATGCAGACTGTCCATTTAGAGTGTCAGTTTTCTCTTAGAATTTAATAACATAGCTGTTTGATTTGTGTGTGAAAAAGACAGCTTTATACCTTTAAAGTCACATATACCAGTCTTTCTCTAATCCCACTTTAGATTTTAAATTTCCTCCCAAATATACTAAAATTTAATGTTCTGAAGGCATTTCAAAAAGTGCTTTATCAGCTAGATTTTAAATTATTAGAATTTTTGTTCCTGGGTTTCAGGAACTCTACAATAGCTCTAGAATTTATATAATTTGTCGATTTGAATTAGCTTTATTTCCCAGCACATATATATCTCTACCTTCCCCTACTTTCCCTTTCCTCCCCCTTTTTTGAAGACCCTACCCCCCCACCCCACCCCTGGGGGAATTCTTTACTTTTTGAGTGGAAAAGATTTGAGTAAATGTGTGTAAACCAACTTCAAAAATTTACATAGAACCAGAGAACTTAATAGAATTATTTTTAGGAAATGCATAGTTTTCACCTAGAAATCCTCAAAATATTAGGCATGTAGATTACCTGCATACGTATGACTGTATTAAGAAAGGCAGTACAATATACTGGTTAAAAACTCATATTTTGGAAGCAGATTCTTTGGCTTCAAATGTCAACTGCCATTTATTACCTGTGTTTCAGGTTCCTCGTCTGAAAATGAGAATAATAGTACCATACAGAGTGGTTGTGAGGAATAAATGATTCACGTATATAAAGCACTTAGAACTATTCCGAGCGCATTGTGTTGCCACATTTAATCAGCTGCTCTTACCGTTCTTTACGACTCAGTGATTATTCCATTGCTTTTAACCTCATACATGATGCAGTATGCTTTGCTTCCTGTGATAATTAAATTTCTTTTAAGAAATAGCAGTTTTATGAGAACATTGCCAGACTCAAATTTCAAACAATGATTAGATTACCTGAAAATGGAAAGTAAGGTGCAACAATTTGAAAACAAAAAATGGTAACTCTTCGTGTCAACGGTCGTCACCACAAGGATCACACCCTGACGGTTTATGCTATTTCATCAGAGACAAGTCTGCCGTATTGTTTTCTTGCTAGTAACAGCCATTTGGGGTAGAATAGGCAGTATTATAGTTTTACAGAAAAAAAGAAATATTTGGAGAAGAGAAGAAACTGGATAAAGCCACATAATGAGTAAGTGGTGGCATCAGAACTAAGGTGCAGGGTTCTCAACATGCTGACGTCTTGCCTCTTTAGTATAAACCTTGTTTATAGTGTGTTAAATCATTTTTCAAAGGGGACACAAAACTGAGTAGATGTAAACATAATTGCTACCATTAAAGAGCAAATCTAAAGAACGATGAGGAGTGTCTGAGCCATGCCTTGGCTGTGAGACCCTGTCAAAGGTCCCACACTCATTCTAGGTCAGGGAGAGTGGGTCACAAACCTTTTCCCATTTTCACATTGGTTTTTCATTGCGTTTTGTGAGTCAAAGATCAGATCCGGTTCTGCCTGACAGAGATCTGTTCACCATCCTGATTCTTGGCCCACTTTCGCGAGCACAGGCGGTATGATGTACATCCTGTCTTCCTGCAGTGGTACCAGTAGGTAGCTAATAAAAATGTGTAAAACTGACTATTAAGTCCATAACTTTCTCAAAAGAGGCCCTGGATCTTTAGGGAAACTTCAGTAGTTGTCCCTATGGCCCCCTGAACTTGATCTCTAAAAGTCTTCCACATCTGCTGAGACTACCCATGTGTGGCGCCTCGGCACCGGGTCACAAATGAGTAATCCTGACTTCAAGGGACTGTTCGTTGGTTTAAAAAATCTCCCAAATAATTAAGTTTACATTTTTATTTAAGTATGTGCCCCATGTCCATCTGAAGGACCTTAGGCTGTTTCCATGAGCCAAACAACAGATGTTACGAGCAACACCCCACTGTCAGTGGAGTATGTGGTATATTTGGATTAAATACCATTGATGTGATCAGAGGTATTATCTCTAGAATATAACAGATGAACTTAGATACTAAAATGACTTGATCCAAAGAATGAGTAGGGCTAATTTAGTATTCGTCATGTTGGTTATTTCAAACCATGCCATTCATACAGCATCCTAGAACATCTCTACGAGGACCAAATTCATCACTTCCTTTTAGGGAGGTATTCAGAGGAAGGATTAAAAGGGGAAAGCATGGGTTTTGAAGTTACACCTGTCTTCATTTTCCAGTTTTGTTACTTAATAATTTTCTGACCTTAGAGAAAAGTCACTAACCTCTTGGCTTACCGCCCACATCTATAAACTCTATTAATAGTACCTGCCTTTCAGGCACCCAGCACCAGGAGTGCGTTCAGAAGTTTCTCCAACTGATGGCATGGGATCTGATCAGTCAGGACAAATGCTGGCCGTCCTGCAGAAGAGAGGGTCAAGACACCCCGATTTTGACCCAAGATAGGGGGTCACTGTGGGACACCGCTGATGAAGGGGTAGGAGTAGTTGGGATGAGGTGCTCGTGATTTGGGGCAGCAGCCATCTATCAACCACTGAAGAGACTATTTTAACTCATATTCATTACTTAATATGAGCTGTGCCGGTCACCAACCACGTGATAAGCTCCATAAATGTCTCCACTCTCCAGTACATGCACTTTCAATGACAAGGCAGCTAACCATTGTGGACTGCAGACTGAGCAACAGTCTACCCTTTTTTCTTCATTTTAGGGATGCTATTTGGATCCCAAGAATATGTTCAAGCCATGAATATTAACACCATGGTGGTCTATGGGCTAATGTAACAATTTATGATAAAATGTTACCTTATGATTTTAACTTCAGGAATATTTTAAAATTTTATTCCTTGAGCTTCCTTCCCAGACATATAGAATACATACGTACATGTTAGTAAAAAGCTTTATAAGAAATTGAGCTTCCCTCATGGTAACCACAGAGAAAAACCTATAGTAGATATACAAAGAGAAAGAGAAAGGAATCTAAGCACAAGACATCAAATCATCAAATCACAATGGAAGCGAGCAAGGGAAGAACTACAAAATGGAAAATAAAACGGTTAGTACATACCTATCAGTAATTAAGTGTAAATGTACTAAATTCTCCAAAAGACTGGCTGGAGCATTTTTTTAATGACAAATGTTAACTAGGCTTACTGGGGTGATTATTTTGCAATGTATACAAACATCAAATCGTTATGCTGTATACCTGAAACTAATGTAATATGATATGTCAATTATATCTCAAAATTACTTCACCCTAATTTCCTTCACCTTAATCTGCAAATATAGACAAAAGTGTCTAATATATATTATGTTATTTTCTTCAAGTAAAAGTTTGGTGGGAAAATCGGACAAGAGGTCAACATATCTAAGTGGTTTTACTTACGAATAAATTCAAGTAAATCAAGAAGGATTTTCAAAATGGGAAAAGGTTATTTAAAATCTATAGGCTGCTAAATAAAAAGTCCATCCTTTATATGTTTTTTGAGCATTTAGATAACACAGCCAGGGATACTGTAAGATGGGTTATCTAGTATAAAAATCCCTCAATGTCCCTTTTATTCAGCCAACAAAAATTTACAGAGCATGTATTCTATGCCAGACACTCTTCTAGGTTCCACAGATACAGAAGGAAGCAGGAAAGTGTCCTTTGGGAGCACAGAGTCCAATAGAGGAGACAGACAACAGTTAGAGAATCACACAGATAAATGAAATTACGTTGTGGTAAGACACTGTGATACGTGCTACTGAAAAATAAAAAGAGCTAGAGAACGTCAAAGGTCTATGCTGTTCAAGAAAAAACTAAAATCATTCTATAAAAACTCCTCACTTTGGAGATGAAATAATACGACATAGTCATTATTATCACCCCCCCACCCCACCCCCCATTATCAGACGCACAAACGTAACCCGGAGACGC
The DNA here is from genome assembly GCF_057876585.1 of Rhinolophus sinicus. Classification (NCBI taxonomy): domain Eukaryota; kingdom Metazoa; phylum Chordata; class Mammalia; order Chiroptera; family Rhinolophidae; genus Rhinolophus; species Rhinolophus sinicus. The sequence continues at coordinate 160,145,092 of NC_142517.1, read as the reverse complement.
ACTGAGAACATTGGCAATAATAGTTGGAAACCCTCCAGGTATTTAGGGAATTCCGATCCGAAGACGCTCATCGACTTTAACCCTGTCCGTTCTCCTTGACTCTTCAAAAGAGAAACTTGGACAAATGCTAGCCCTGAAAAATAGGAGAGCACTTAAGCTAAAAATCCTTCCTTGGTAATTCTCTAACGAGGTTCTGAAATAATTCTTGCCATTTTTATTACATGTATGAACTTCTTAAACCCCTAGATGATTATATTATTGATACTACCATACTTTATGAATACTTTTGCCAATGTTTTATCACATGCAGTTCTCCCCAGATACCGTTCTGTTTTCCTAAGACAAAGCAAAGAGTTGCTAGTTTCTGACATGCTCAGGTATTTCAAGTATTTCATTTTTTCTCAGTGTTGAGAACTGTTAGTTGTCCCAATCTGTAAGTTCAGGACTGAGTCTCTGAACAGGACTTCTGAACGCGAGATCCTACCAAATAAGACTCTCTTTAGACTCAATTCCTCCCCCTAACTTACTAATCATTTACTCTTGAGCAAGAGAGGTAGGCCCCCTAATCCCAAACCCTATTGTTTTTAACACCCCCCCCACCCCCCCACCCCCCGCCACCGCCTAGACCAGGAACCGTGAACAAGAGAACACAGGGCCTTTGACTGGGTATCAGAGGCAGGTGTGAGCAGCCTTTGCCCTTTAGTCACCCTAGGGCACGCGCTCTTGTCCCCACCTACAGCTGTTGCTCTGGGGGGAGGAGGAATGAGGTCCTTTCTCCACTCCTCCCCTCCCCCATTCTGTCCCTCCAGCCTCAAATCCCTGTAGAGGGCCGTGGGCTAGAGAGGGACGTGGAGGGATGGGACCCACCACCGCAAGGAGCACATCCACCACACTGACACACTCTCATCTGGGTCCCATGGCTAGACTGCAACCCAACGAGGACAGGTCCTGATGGTCACTCATTCAGCAGATGTTAAGTGCCTGCTGTGAGCTAAGCATGTGCTATGTGCCGCAGACACAGTAAAACCATGGTCCCTGCCACCAAGGCGCAAAGACAAATGGGTATAACCCCCGGGGGGCGGGGCTCCCCTCCTCAAATGTCACATTGCAGCCCTTTCTCACCTGAGCCATCCACTCCACGGGGTTCACAGGAGCCAAACTACTCCAGCGCCAGGAGAGCTGCAGCCCAGGCGCACGGGTCCCCTCCAACCAAAGAAACTCCTCCAGGAGCCTGCCATTAAATGGCCACCATTAGATTATGGTTCAAGTTGGGTTCTTATTACAACTAAGAGACCTGCACTGATGACTGCACTGTCTTATTGTTGGCAAAAAGGAAACTCAGACATTTTAAATTCTAATATAAGCAGGGGTGCTCTTAGCTTTGGTGCGTATTAAGGGGATCCCTTCCCAGCGCTCACAGGCCCTGGCACTGACCTCTGCCCGCCCTCCAGCTGCCTCACCGGTCTGGCTGTGAGCTGCTCCACCCACCCCAGCCCACGTGGCATAGGTTGTGGCCCCGTTGAAAGAACGATGAACGGTTCCTAATTCATAGAACTGGGTACTGGGTTCCGTTCTACCACTCCCTTAGCTATGGGCCTGAGGGAGAGTCACTTAATGGATTTCACTTTCTTCACTTTGAGGGACATGATCTCCAAGGCCCCCCAAGCTGCTTTCCCTGATCCATAGGAATCAGTATTTTTTAAAAAGCAACCAGGGTTGAATAGCACTGGTGCATGAGTTGCTTTACCAAGCCCCAGGCGGAAAGGGCTGCCTTGGCTGGAGAGGGAAGAGGCAGAGGTCACACCGCATCCGGCGCTGGGTTCTTCCCAGACCCCTAAAGACCGGGAGGACCTGAAGGGGCTCCACTGTCCCGTCAAGAGCAGGGTCTTGTGTGGGTGATGAGGTGGGTTGGGCGGTGGGAGACCTGGGGCATCACATCCTTTGTCTGGATTTAGGGTTCTTGGGGGATGAGGTCTGTCAGCTCTGAGGTAACCGGATGGCCTTCCTCGGGGATGCCGCGCCTTCCCTCCTGGTCAGAGGGCAGCTGCCAGCCGCTCCACCTGGATCTGGTTTTTTAAGTCTGTGTTTCATATATTGTATTTTCAAAAAGCTGTCTCCTTGCTAAAAGGGAGGATTTTCAAATCACTGATCTTTTACAAAGGGCAAGCTCTTTACTCCCCTGCCCCCAAAAAAACAAAAACCCCTTTATCAACTCCCCATGATGGTCTGAGACTCCGTGGCGTGGCCTCCAAGACCTTTCATGATCTGGCCTTTTCCCCTTCAGCTGCAACTCCCACCGCTCCATATTCACCCTCCATATTCGAGACTCCCAGAGCATTTCGTACTTTCAGGACACATTGTGTGCGCCATACTTTCATGTCATTGTAGCTGTTCCTTCTGTCTACAGTGTCCTTCCACTTTGACAGCCTGAGGGAGTCTCTATCCATCCTTCAAAGCAGAGCCTTCCCTGACCTCCTCAGTGGGAAAGCGTCCTGCTTCTGCGCTCTTCTGTTCCTTATACGCCTCACACTGGTTACTAAATTGCTAATTTACAAGCAGTGTGGTGGAATGCCTTTGGGTTCAGAGGCACCTGGGGCCAAACCCAGGTGCCCCACTTAGTTGCGCTTGGTTGTGTCTGTGAAGCAGCTGAGGGGAGGATGCAGAGAGAAGGGAGGGCCCAGCCCAGGGCCAGGCCCGGAGTCTGGTCCGCCCACCGAGCGGTTGTTGGGCGGTAGGAGACGTGACATCACAGCTAGGCTCCAACTTCGGGGGGGAAGCCTTGGGGAGCCAAGGGAGGGGGTGCAAGGAGGGTTGGGGCTGGGAGCGGTGGGAAGCAAGACCCCTGAACCTTCCTCACCAGGTACTTATACTCATGATGTTTCCTGAAGTATCTGAAGGATTCACCTGAAGGGCTTTTCATCTTTATCTTAACAATCCTCAGATTGATATGTTTACTTTAAAATTGTGTTGAAAAGGTACTCCTTCTGGTTGATGAACCCAGGCTTTTCTACATCCCCACTCAGCTACACGCCTGCGGTGCAAGGGAAGCAGGGGACTAAGTCCCAAAGCCCTTTTCCAAAGAACAAAAAGCGTCCCCATCCTTGGGGCCGCCCCAACGACGCCCCAGCCCCGCCCAGGGGCCCTGCGAGGCCGGCCCGGAGACCCCGCGGCCTCCGATGGGCTCAGCTTTCCCGGGCTCGCGGTGCCACCTGGTGGCCGCAGCACGCACTGCGGGCCCCGCTCGGGAGCCCTACCTGCCCCGGTTCCCTTCCTTCTCCTGGTGGAGAGAACAGGAGTCCCGGGGTGACAGTCAGCGTTGGGCACTGCAGCCGCCCGTCATATGGGTACAGAACTGAGGCTTGGGACCCGACAGATGTGCCTGGAGTCAGCCTCTGGCCCAAAGCTCTCCTGCTGCGTGAACTGCAGGTGGTTTCTTATCTGTTAATTGGAGATATCGGTGTAACCTATTGCGATGCCAGGGAGAATTAACAGAAAAACTCGCCCACCTCGGTGCTTGGCACCTGCTGTCAACTAATACTTCTCTTTAAATTGATTCCTTTTTCTCACTGAAGTTTATTTGCAAAGGAAGCAACTTTAGCCTCGTTGAGGCAACTCTATTTTTCCCCCAATGCATGTTAAAATAAATACATAGGTATTAAAATTAGAAAACAAATTTTCCTCCGAGTACCATATTCGGGAACATGAGATCATGGCATCTAGTCCAGAACCTGCACACGCCCAGGGGCCCCTCCTCTTTCTCTCTCTGCCTCTTTCCACGTTCCAACCACAGTCCCTCCTCACCTGTCGCCTCTGAAACACCTGTCGCCTCTGAAACACAGCAACATCAGGATGCAAAGACCCCAATGGGGTTTTCCCCCCCTCAGGTTACACTATTTGCTTAGTAGAGATCTGAATTTGGAAAAATGAATTTCATTGTCTCTAAGATTTCATGCCCTTTTCATTGCTGATCATTCCAAGAAAAGAAAAACAAAAACTTGGCAGAGACCGAGGTGGGTAAATGCCTTGTTTATTAAAATGAAAATGAGCTCTGTCTGAGCCCCTGGACTCATGCAACAGAAGCCGATTTCTTCTTGCTGTTATTCAGCTCCCTATCAAGACAGATGGAGTTTGCTCTCACACTCATGCTCCCCATTGCCCAAAAGAGCACAGGTTGTTCAGCTGCTGATCTTAAAATGAAATAATGTTAGAGCTGTGTGTACTTCATGTACCTGACAGCTAACATTATTTTTGGAGATCCGAATGCCAAAGCAATGCCTTCAGACTGTGTGGACTCTTGCCATCATGTCTCCAGGCCTCTCCGCTCAGCAGAGCTGTCTGAAACACACAGCACACTTCAGGCCGAACTGATTTACAAACACAACGTGGACTTGTATTGTGACTGATCCGCAGTTTATTGAGGCAAACAGCACTGATAATTCTAAGCTATGGCCATGATTAGGGATTTCTTAGTAGAGAGCCTCCTGTGTATATGACCAGTCATACGCTGTTTTTAAGTGTTGCTGGAGACCGCCAGCACCTCCTCCCGCCCCCTCCAGGCTAAGTAGTCCTGACCCTGTAAGTCTCCCATTTTCCCCCGACATGGAAATAATTCTATTGGTTTTATTGAGTAAAAAATAATTCAAATATGTTTTTAAAAATTCTGGCAATACACAATCATGTGTAAGAGATGAAACCAGAAGTTCCCATCCCCAACCACCCTAACTCAAGTGCTTCTCAAAGAAGCACAACTTCCGGCAGACTGACTAGTTCCAGTGTCAAACCAGCCCAGCCTGGCCAGAGCTGGGCAAATATGAGTTGGTTCCCTCTTACCAGGGTTTGAGGCCATATAGAGTGGAGGGTGTGGGGACAGAGTCCCAGAGAGCAGTTTCCAGTCTCTCGGCCTCACATGGAAAGGTGCTGGCTCGGGTAGTAGATGGCCATCAGCTGTGATCAAATGGCCATCAGCTGTAACCAGTTAGCCACTGGCCACTGATATAACTGCGTTGGTTGGTTGGCAGAGAAGCAGGCAGTGGATTGCAGTTAGCAAATGGTTGGGTTGGTTGGTGGGTGGGTGGGTTGGTTGGCAGAGAAGCAGACGGTGGATTGTGGATAGTGTGGCTCCTGCTTCCTGTGTCTCCAACCCAGCTGCCAGCGAGAAAATAGTGGCTCCCTATCCATGGCTCTGTGGGTGCTCCATTTTGGCCTCACCATATCCTGCGTTCATATGCGGGTAGTGGAACCAGAGACGCTGAATGACAGGACAAGAAAGTCCTTCAGGGATTCAGGACTTCTTATTACGTACTCCTTGGTCCCTAAGACAGATAACTGATGATAAATTTCAATAGAGTTGGTTGTTAAGGTAAATAACTAATGGGTTTGGGGTCACAGCAATGACTTGAGGAGGAGGCTGGTGAAACCCAAACCCTGTCGCCATCCCAGTCATTGTCCAGAGACCCATTTGTTCACCAGGTTTATAGTCAGGGACTGCTTCAAATTTATCAACCTCAGTGCCCATCTCACCATGATTTATGGATCCCAAATAAGGAAATCCATGACGGATCTTGTTTTCTGATCCTGGATCTCCTGGGCTCTCGATGCTCCAACTTTTTGAAGACCCAGTTTCCCAAGCATCCCTATCAGGATAATACTCGAGACACTGCAAATTCAGATGCCTGTGTGCCAGGCAGGTGGTTAAAACCAGTGGGCCAGGTGGGGACTGTGGCAAACTGGAGGGTGTAGGCTCAAGGGGGCACTTGTTTCCCTGTGGGACTGAGGATCCAGTGTTGCCAGATCTTGAGACTCAAGAGAAACCATAAATCTGGATTTATGGGAGACATTCTGCTTTTCAAACGTCGGCAATGAATTCAGTTTAATATACACAGGGCAGATCAAAGGAACCACGTCTGCTGGGAAGCCAACTCGGTACATCTTGTTGACGGGGCAGATTGTTCTGCAAAGGGCTTTGCACAGAGTAGGTCACTCCTTGCTTCATTATTCACCCCAAGACCAGTGAGCACTTACTAACCCTGGCCAGTTATTATCTCAAGGCCCAGTGGTCTTTGAGCAGGGAGGGGCCTGTTTCTATCAGTTGCCAGGAAACTCAACTCTGGTAACACTGAAAGTCCCTGGGGGCCACTTCCACCAGTGGATGAAGTAAGTGTGTTTTCTCTAGTTTTATTTGAACTAGAGTGGCCAGAGGGCACCTATGAGGGGTAGCTTTGCTGCACTTCTCAGTCCTCAGCTGCTCTTTTAATAGGTATAAACTCTGTCCCAGCCTTCCGCAGCTGCCGGCACACCTCTGTCACTGGTCACGTCCATATATATGTATTTTATAGTTGACATTCAATATATTAGTTTCAGGTGTATGCCTGTATAATTCTTGCTGTCAAATGTCATCTCTCAGAAACTTCCCTGTCCCCCCCCCCCCCCCCCCAGTGCCCTGGCCCCATTAGAGCTTGGGGAAATGGTGGGCCACACTAGGTATTGCTCTTCTTCCTTCTAATGGCTGGGCACGTGGTGGGTTCATTTCTTAGCCTTTCAGCTAGAAGTGGCCACGTGACTCCACTGGCCAGAGGATGTAAACCAAAGTGCTGTGTGCCACTTCTCTGAATTGTCCCCAAAGGGGGCATGCCTTCCACTTCTGGCTGGAACGATAATGGTATGACTGTGACTCCAATTGCCATCTGGGTCCACGTGGTGACCCTGGAAATGAAAACCACACCTAGAACTACAAGATGGGAGCCGAGGTCTCTGACATTGCAGTGCCAGGGCTGCCTCAGCCGGGCTACTTCTAAGTACCTGAACGTGGGAGATAAATATTCTTATTTAAGCCACTATTGAGAATTTTTGTGATAACTGAGCCTATTCCAAACTAATGACCTCCCCCATCATTGCCTCATACCTATCTTGTGTGAACTTGAGCCCACGCCGAGTGATAAGAGGGTTTAAAGGTAATTCTGTTTGTATGTGACCCTCAACTCACGGGCTGGCAGCGCAGCTCTTCTTCATGGTTAGAGCACTTATCCTGGAGTGACCTGAGGCCGGACCCCCTGGCTGTTCCCCCTACGAGGCCACAGTGAGTGGCATCTTGGTAGGAACACTCTTTTACATTACATTTCTGGGCCCTGGTACAGGATCTACTTCTGTCTATAAACTCCAAGGTGGTTGTTCTGAAAGAAGCAGAGAATATCTAAAAGAAGTGTTTTCCATCTCAGGAAGACCCAGTGATCCAAGCTAGGCTGAGTCCATGTCCATCTGTCCATCTTGTGAGTGCTAAGAATCCCTCTCTCCTCAGAGCTTAGTGTTTTATTAGGTTGGTGCAAACATAATTGTGATTTTTGCAATTTTTAACTTTTTAAACCACAGTGAGTTTTGCACCCACCTAATACATGTGCGTATGGCCATAATCCTGGGAAGACGATGGCCCAAGGCTGTCATCATTTTCAAATGAGAACTGTCATCTCAGAAGAGTAAGACTCATTGCTTTGGCTGTTATAAAAAATCGTTTTTTAAATCTTATTACTTGCTTTCCACTAAGGTTATCTAGCTCCTACACACACACACACACACACACACACACACACGAGCATCTTTTCGAAAGTAGTAACAACTTGCTCAACTGTTCCTGTCCTGGAAAAATTACATTTAAATATATTTGTGAATATTTTCCCTACCTGTTATAAGCTCCTTTTCAAAAAATAGGATTTTTAACTGAGAGAATTATTTGAGAAATATTTACAATGCAAACAGAAGAAACTATGTTTGTTTAGATCTGGAGCCTTCTTGTGTCATTTCGCTTTAAGTATAAACCTGGCCCAGAAATGGTTATGATCTAAAATCAGCTGGCGCGGGGCCTCCTACTGGAGGCTCTGGGTCCTTGCTGGTCACTCGTTTCCAGCTGAGCGCTGGTGGCCAGTCACGTGTGCTGCTCTCTTAGCGATGCTCATGCCGGCACCAGGTCAGCAACGGATGAGCCTCTTTCGTCTTAGTTACAAAACAGAGATATAATACGCATTTAATTTCATTCAATAGATCAATTTCACTTATCTCGTAGAAAAGTTAGGAGAAAGCAAACATTAAGACACAAAAAATTACATTAGAGATATGCCACATCCGGGAGAGTAAAAAGTGCACACACGGCAATTAGGAGTTGCAATTTAAATGGATCACAAGAAGAAAAGTCAAATGACTGTCGTTTATTGCTGTATCTACTCTTTCCCAGTAGAGCTATCATAATTTAAGTAGCCACAAAGTGCCACCTTCTGGTTTAAAACCGCAGCGTCTCCTTTATTTCTTTTTAAATGCCATTTGATGGTGGACGTATAAAGCAACAGCAGCAGTTACAAAATGTTGTCTGAGTCATTTGGAGAGCTCGAAACAAGGATCTATATATAGGCTGAATAAAAAGATGTTCAATTAATAGTGCACATTGTGTAACTTTAACAAACATCTTTAGTTGGAAATTTCGTGTAAACCTTAATAGAGAGGTGACTCATAGAGACCAAAAGAAAATATCTTTTCCTTTCAGGGGTTAGGGAGGTGGTCCGCATTATCTCAAACAATTTACAAAATACAAGAAATGTGGTGTATGAGTACTAGGCATAAAACATGTCGCTTTCTTACAGAGGAGCAGCAGGGGGACAGGGAGACTGCAGACGCCCTGTCGCCACCCTTCCCAAAGAGGCACACTCCCAAGAACGGCAGTGGACACCTGGCAGCCAGCCACCCGGACAGTTCTTTTTGGTTGTTTTAAAATACAAGCACTTTGCGACATCTTCCTCCTCGGCCTACGAGCCTGCCCTGACTTAGCAGGATACAGGCCCGGTCCTCTTGCTTCGTTTTCCCCTTAAAATTATTTACAGGATGCCTACAGATACAGTACAAACTAGGATGAAATTAATGCTAGTTTTCATTTCCAGATTGGCTCCTGTGGTGAAATCGGCACACCACGCCAACTGCAACGGTGGTTCCCAGTTAAGGTGACTCCGAGGCCTTTGCCGCTGTTACCGCAGACACAGGCTTCTCGCCGGCTGGGGCAGATTCGCTGGCTCTGTCCTCAGCGGCGGTGGGCGCCTTGGAAGGTGGGAGCATCATATCCACAGTGAGTGCGGAGGCGGTGTCGGCTCTTGCAGTGGTCGTGACAGAGTCGGAGGGTAGGCTGCCGGTGGGGGGGAGGGAGGGCAGCAGCTCCCCGGTACCTGCTGCAGAGGACACCTCTGGGACCAAAGGGAATGATGGGAGGAACTCGGACGGCATGGGGAGAGGTGCGATGCCGGGTAAGTTTCGGGGAGGCAAGGAAGGAAGAGGTGGCAAACCTAGGACAAAAATGGCATAGATCACATATCCTCCCAGCACTAAAAGAGAAGTAGTCATTGTCACATGTCTATTTTTATTTGTATTTCATTAAGGAAACTGAAGCCAAGGAGAGAAAACACATCACCACCTCTGCTTATCCTCAGTTGGAGGCCAGGACAGAATTAAATGGTCACTGTAAGACCAGCTGGCCCAAAGGAAAGGTTCCAGCTTCCAGGCTCCTAGGTGCACAGGCCGTGCCTCAGGCACTGATTCTCCCAGTGGGGATGGTCTGCACCTCACCTGGCAGGCAGCGCTGGGAAGCACTGAGTCTCCCAATGGGGATGGACAGTGCAGCTCCACTGAGTGTCGGACAGGAGCCTTCCTGCTCACCCAGGGAAGCTGCAAGCTGGGCTAGGGCTGCCCTCGGGACAGACAGCAAGAGACACAGAAGTCAGCCCTCCTGGGAAAGCTGTGGGAGGGAGGGGCTTGTCACGTAGTCCGGCGTCAGCCTCCCATAAGTACCCGGCCTCTGCTCAAGCCCTGTGATTGATAACTATTTATATTATACTTGGTGGGTTTATTGTGATGATCTTAAAATGTAGAATAAAGGGAAAGAGTTTTACTTTTTTAAGAAACAAAGGAAAGGCAGATTGTATAACAGGTTCAGGGCAAGCACTGGGCTGGTGAAACCCTCAATCTGGGCAAAGGATAAAGAAGTCAAGAATACAGGGCACAAAAGACAAAGGGAGCGCTGAGACAGTGAACGTTAATTTGAGTTCACAGCAGCAATTAAAAGTCAGCCCTGACATGTGGCCATCTCAGAGTCAAAGGGACCTGTGTAATCATTAACTCGAAGAGCAGACTCTGCTGCCTCATTTGCATCAGTGCCTGAAATCTGAGTGTAAACACTTTGAACATCTGCTAACTTAACTATTTCCGCTAAAATCTCCCTAGTTTTCATTATAATAATATTTGCTAATAATGGAGAATATCTATTAAATAACAAGCCCAGACAGATGAGCAACGGTAGTAGTTTCACAGCTTAAGTTTCTGGGCCTGGGCTACGTAAGATGGACACCATGGGTGGCAGAGCCTCAAACAAGGAGAATCACAGGAGCTCATTCACCTGCACTGGGGGAGCCGTACACTTTCCATTCAATTTAGCTACAGCAGTGCCACGCGACACAATGGGTCTTTATTCCTACAACTGGCCTTTATGGTGTTTGAGCTGTGAGGATGCAGGGAGAAGAGAAAGGGGGAGGAGAGGCGGCCAGGTAGAGGAGAATCGCAAAGGTATACTTCGTCCTCTTCCTTTTTAAGTTTTTTAAAGAAAAAAGATTAATATTTATTTGAAGCAGCTGAAATTTATTAAACTGATCTGCCTTTTCCAGAAAAAAACTGAGATAGAGGATTGGCTTTCCTGGATAAAGCTTTCATTAGACAGATCCTAGGAAGGCACGATGGGCAACATACCCGCATTCACGAGTTCCGGAAGGCTGACACTGGGCAAGACGTGCGGCGCAGTGAGGTTGAGGTTGGGGAGAGCGGGCAGGTTAGGGAGTCCTGCTGGTAAAGGCATCAGACCTGAAGAGAAGGCAAAAATGGAGGTAAACCATTTCCCCTGCGGAACACATTCAATCTTCGTGGAATGACAAAAATACTACCCGCTGCCAAGTGAGAAAACTGGAAGTCCACTTACTGTGTGGCAGGTAACACAGTAGCAACATTAACAACAACAAAATCTCACTTCAGCACAATGTCTTTCTATATCTAAGTGATCAGATGTCTAAGTGGGTAAGGGTTGAAACAAATACTTCTAAACCCGAGAGTAGGAATGATCGGGCCTGAGTGTTTCAGAGAAGGCTGATTTAGCTCAGCAAGTATGATAGTGAAAGGAAATGAGTATTTCTTTGATGGTTGAGGTTTATAGTCTCTCTGGTTTTTATTTTTTAATTCTGAAATAATTTCAGACTTAGAGTTACAAAAAGCAGTTGGTATAAAGAATCCCCATATATACCATATTTCCCCCCAAAATAAGACCTAGATGGACAATCAGTTCTAATGCGTCTTTTGGGGCAAAAATTAATATAAGATCTGATATATTATATTACATTACATTACATTATATATTATATTATATTGACCAGGTCTTATAGTATAGTAAAATAAGACCTGGTCTTATATTAATTTTTGCTCCAAAAGATGCATTAGAGCTGATTGTCCGGCTAGGTCTATTTTCGGGGAACAGTACCTTCACTCAAATTCCCAAAATGTTGACATTTTATAATACTTGCGTTATCATTCTGTGTGTTTGGTTAATGGGTTAACGGCTTATCGTTTGTGTAATGACATCTTTAGCCATATAATTAAAGGCTCTCACAATGCAAATATATTCGATCACTGACATAATATTTGATCGTTATCTACTGGATAAAGGGCCTTGGTCTTCCCTGAGAACAGTAAGAGAAATAAACTAAAATCTAACTTAAAGTTAGAGCTACTGAAAACTCCAATCAGGACTACTCTCTTCCAGGACACTATGTATTCACATAAACAACTTAGAAAGCCCCAAAGAAAAGAAGCTGTTCTTCTACATATTCCTTATTCCTGCCTCATGCTGCACGAGGGTGGGGGTGAGCGCAGGGTGTGGGTGCGCTGGCTGGGGGTAGGTAGGGAGCCCAAGGCTCAGCAGCTAACTAGATGGTGACTAACAGCTTGTTGACATTTGCTCTCATTTATCACAAAGTTGCAGCAGAGATAAAATTAGATTAAAAGGCAAAAGTTACCACACAGATGTCAGACTTTCGTCGTAGTTTTTTTAAGATGCAAAATATCAGTAACGCTATCATTATAACGAACATCTCTAGTCTTCTGCTGCTCACCTGGTAATGTAGTCGCTGGATTCATTGATGGCACAGAAGTGAAGGACTGGTTTACTTGTGGCGGCAATAACGGTATTGTCGGTACACCTAGAATAAAAGCACAGTCTTTAAAAAATGTCTCACAAATTCAGTTGACAAAGAATGAACAGATGATACTAAAACAGTGTTCAGTCCCCTTCCCTCCCCCATGGTCAGGTCTTCATTCAGTGGGACTTCATGTGGTCTGGTTCCTGGCCACGCCACTGTGCGTCCGAGCTGGTCCAGCTACTCTGCCCAGGGCACTTAATGGACTGGTTAGCAGGGTCTGGGCCGAGGGTGGGAGGCTCGGCAAAGCCACCCAGCTAAGGCCCCTGGAAGAGAGTTTATACTTGACCTAAGTAGGGCTAGATTAGCAAACTGTTTTAGATATTGGGAAACGGGACAGAAGAATTCTAGTCAATGACTATTGGGCTCATGAACTAAGAACAAAAATTAACTGAGGTGTGGATTACACAACTCTGCAAATATATTAAAAAGAAAAACAACGAATTGTGTATTGTAAATGGGTGAATTTCATGGTATGTGAATTAGATCTTGATAAAGCTATTAAAAAAAAAGAAAAAGGACTATGTATATTACGTAGAACAAGGAATAAAAAAAGGAAGGAAATAGACGCACGTCCCCAGAGCAAGACTGAGCCCCTAGGAAAGGAATGGCATCCTGCTCACTTTTGTACTCCAGTGTCTACTACCTAAGGGATATGCACACATGGGTTGAGTAAACAGAGCAAGTAAACAGCATTTAAAGGTCGAGTCCTGACTCTACAACTTGTACAATATTAAGAGAAGCCCCAAGGTCTAAAGTGCATTGGGAAGAGGTTTGAATGCTGGCTGTGTGTAATTTAGTACTAACTTTCACAGACACGGCCTGCCAGTGCAGAGCAAATTAGTTCTCAAAGTATACTGGCATTAATTTTTAAAATTCTACAGCTTGAGATAGAAAAGAATATCATTTAAAACAAATAGACTCAGAATATATTTTTCTATATACCTGTACTGAGAACATTACTGACAGCTGGCGGAGCTGTGCTAATAGAAAGTCCAGACAGACCCTGTTCAATTTCTGTAGTTCCTGGTGGTGACAAAGACGGGGGATTAACTGAGGACAGCTGGACCTTCCAAAAAAAGAAAGGAAAAAAAAATTACTCAAGTTTACTTACAAGAAAATATAAATACAGACTCTCAACAGTCCTGCAGATACTTTTCTTGATCATATACCAGCTGTCAAAGTTTTCACTTGGCACTTCTGCCTTCAGACACACTCCTTCCTAATGTTGATACATGCCAAGGACCAGGTAGCACTGTAAACAATTTCCCCATCCTGCCACTTCCAGTCTCTCGACACATGGCATCTACCCTGTTTCACACTGTTCTAGCTACTTCCACCCTAGGAGGAGATTCTACTCCCTCCTCCTCCTCCTCCTTCCTGGCCATCCCCAAATCATTTTAGTCAACTCATAAGACCACCGCTTTCCTCTTCTCTGAATTCTCATCTCTGAATTCTCAGCGAGTTTTTGTTTTTAACTTTCACTGCTCATGGAAGAAATTACATGGAAGTCTTAATACCATGTAAATCCCTTAGAAGTTTCTCAAGATATCTGACCTCCTAAGTCCATCTTATCCTTTCTCATCAATGAATGAATATGGCAGCCAGACCTTTACCTTCCAATGAGGGAAAATCAATGAGTCTATGTGGATTTTACAGATGGGTGGTGGATGGGTGGTTTCACCTCTGAATACTCCAACTTCTGCCAACTCCAGTGCCCTCTGGCACATTCCAACATAATTTGCATTCTGGCCCTTTTCTCTCGCTGCCATTTCACCTGCTGGTCTTCTCAGACTGCCCAGAGAGGCTCATCCGGTTAGGGGCCGCAGATACGGTCATAGGAGTCTGAACATATAACTACGCTGCCTCTGGCCATGAGCCAAAGGTGGCGACGGGGAGGGAGCAGAGGTTACATTTCTCCATAGTTCCTCTAGAATCAGGGATGGCCAAACTGTGTACCATAAAATGAGAGTGGTAGCAGCCCTTTCTTTACAACTGTATCTTTTTCTTTTTGCATGTTTGGTTTTTATTTAGTCATGCAGACAAGCGTTAACTGTCCTGTGAGGCCTGCACAGAAAACATGTTAAAAGCCTATAATCCTGTGCATAAATATCTTATTCCTTAAAAAGCTTTACTTTGATCCTGTTAATAGTCCCCACACACCTAGCATTCTTTGCTTTTCCAGTCAAGTTTCTTGAAATAGTAAGCACCAGCTATGATCACCTTATCAGTCACCATTCACCCTAACCTCCTGTAAGTCTGCGTCCTGTCAAGTCTCTGAAATTGCTCTAGCACAGGACAGGTTTGTTTCACTCCTCTCACTGACTCTCTGCAGTACCTCCCATAGCTGACTATGCCCTTTTTCTTGAAGCTTTGTTCTCCCCGTGGACTTCTGAGCTTCCTTTGCTGGATCCCCTTTTTCTGCCCATCTATTTAAATACAAGGAATGTTCACGGTTCCGACCTCAGTCCTCCGACCCAGCCAGGTCCGATTCCTTGACAACTGTTACAGTACTCACTGGTTAAATGATCCTCTCTGCTGATCATCTGGATCTCTAGCCGTGTTTTCTGTCCTGAAATCTAGACCCACAGGATATCCAGCTGGATATCCTATAGGAACTTCACATTCAACACGGTCAACATTTACCTCATCATCTGCCCTACCTCAATCAGTGCTACTACCACACACAACAACACTTGACTCATTTTGGTCAAAACCTTGTGATATAATCAGGTCACCATCTTACCTCCGTAAACCCATCTTTAAGAGGAGTAATAGGTGTGCCAGTCATCTGTCCGGGAAGAGAGATTTTCTTTCCTTCTTCAAAGGGGCGTGTAGGTATTCGATGCAAATAACCATATCCAATGCCACATCCTAGGCTATGAAAATATATATATATTTAAAGTTACTGTCATCAATCACAGCTTGCATTTTGTTGAGGTTTTGAAATATAAAAACAAATTTCCATTCTTTAAATAATGTCATCTTATCAGGGGTCTCCTCTGACCACTGTTTTATGAAACAGCATCCTTCCCTCCACCATAGACACAACCCTTACTTGTCTTAATTTTTTCTTCAAGCATTTATCACCATCCAACACACTGCATGTTTATTTGCTTATTTTCTGTCTCCCCCAATAAAATGTTAAGGTCCTTAAGGGCAGAGGCCTTGTTTTATTTACTGCCTTGACAGTTCCTGTCACATGGTAGCCACTTAATATTAACTATTTGCGGAACGAATGACATACAGTGTTTCCATTGAAGAGCTCCCAACACTTTGTTATAGTGAAGTCATTTATACATCCCGTAGTTCTATTTGAGAACCTGACACAAATCAATCCAAATTAATCCAGATTCTTCCTAATTCATCCTCCTACTGCCACCAGAGTCCATCTTTTTAATAAGACCTGATCACATTGCTTCTTTCCATAGCCTGTTGGCCTCCCAATCTTCACGTTTCCTTCTTTCCTTTGGAGAATTACTTCTATAACAGTGTGTGCAGTGCTAGTGAGACTGTCAATCAGGGGCCTGTCTCCACCAAACCAAGGAGCAGCTAATGAGCTAAGCCAGGCCAATCCACCTTTCTTGCCCATGGCTACAAATCTTGGGAGTGACAGAAAAAACAAAAACGACACATCCCTTCAGTAGAATACTGATGAAATTGCCAATTAGTCCTTCTTCTCTAAATCCCTAGAGGTAGGTGTTCGGAGTCCTGTCCTTTCCAAGTCTGATTCTTTAGCTGTTTCTTTGATTGTATGAAAGATTCCACAGCAATCAATTCATGTCTGCTTATGACAGTGAGTTGGTTTTTACCATTTGTAAGCAAACAACCGCCATGATACAGTTTCACAGTCCCACTGCGCAAAGCAGATCCAAATTCCTGACCACAGTATTTAAGGCCCTGCACAATCAGGTTCTAAGTGTGTTTCTACCATGATCGTTATTTCCCAAAGGACTTGACACTTTCTGAGCAGGCCATGCACAGATGTCTCTGTGCCTCTCCCCTGCTAAGGCACTTATTATTTCCATCGGTACTACTACCACCCAAAGCTGGGAGACCAGGCAGTGGCCAAATTCAGCTCTTCCTTATCCAATTCTGATTTCACAATGATGCTTCACTTTACAAAATTACTTGTTTCTTCTTCTCTCATGTTTCCTCCCTTCTATTGACAAAATTGCAATTCTCATGGAACTGGATCTCATAAATTTGGAGAAAGTCAGTTAAGATTAAATAATTTATAGTGATCAATGTTAGCCTTTCAGAGGTAGCTGCATTTTAAAATGAGGTGCTTATTCATCAAAATAACTAAGTGGTGGAAGAGACAACACTGAGGCAACAGCAAGACCCTCTGCAAACTTAAAGCTAGCCAAAGAATGAAACTAAGAGAAATGTGCTGTAATGAATGAAATGTGGTCAGCCTCTGAGGAACCAATGAAAACCCGAGGCAGACATATGCCAAGTGAGGGTAGACTCAGGAATATGGTCAGGATGGGCCTGTCTAATGCAATGACTGATCAACGGTACTAAACCATGTCAAAAGGAAAAATGTCTTCCAAAGAAAAGAAGTAATTACGAGAGTCTAGAAAAGAAGGGCTCCAAGAACAATGCAGCGGTATTTCGTCAGTGTAATTAAAACTGAAAGAATTAGTGATGACTTCACCATCCACAGAATCTCTTCCTCGCACTTTGATTCCATGTTCACCAAGCACTCTTGTGCTACTAATCTGACCTCAGCGTTCTACCTGGAGAAGGGGTATTTTCTTCTGTAAACTGAAAATTTGTCATTCTAATGAATACAACAGCTTCTTTGCAAATTTAGTTTGCATGAGACAGTCCCTCTGAAATGCCTCGAGAGGATCGTATTTCTGTGTGATTATAAACCTGGACAGTGATAACTAGATCAAGTACTGCCCCAGACAGGGCAGATTTTTAAGATGACACCTCTATCTCATTTTCTCAAATTGCAACAACTTAGCATTCTGGTGGTAACATATGTTCAGCTGTAGAATCTCAGGCAGTGTGGGTAAAGACACTGTGAGCAAACTAAGTCATCCTTTCCCCAGCAAATGCTGGAACTTTTTCAGATCACTTGGAAGTTTCCAAACCCTAGGCTTTCCTATAATTATGCCTTATGTTCAATAATTCCTTAAATTAAAAAAGGCTGCTGTTAGAACTTTCAAAAATAGTGAAAAATTTGTACAATCTAAACAACAGCTGAAAGACCTAAAGAAGCAATGTAAATAAGCATGCTTTGCTATGGTCTGGCTTTTTGAAATTAGAGAACTGACATAATGAACAGTCCCAAAAA
This sequence comes from Rhinolophus sinicus, assembly GCF_057876585.1. Taxonomy (NCBI): domain Eukaryota; kingdom Metazoa; phylum Chordata; class Mammalia; order Chiroptera; family Rhinolophidae; genus Rhinolophus; species Rhinolophus sinicus. The sequence continues at coordinate 160,127,524 of NC_142517.1, read as the reverse complement.
TCTGATTTTATAAAGTCTGCTTATCTGCTTGGCTTGATCCTCTTTCGAAATGCTTTTTTATTGTTGCAATTTTGTCTAACTTTTGGTTGAAATCAGTCTATTTCTGAAAGCCAACGGTTTCCACAAAGTGCTAAGAAATTTTCCCAGTAGCTACATAAAGTTACACTGTACTGTCCCACTGCTAGGCAGGGGAATTGGGAAAATAAAAAACTGAAAACTATTTTATTAAACTAGAAAAACAAAACCAAAAAAGGCTGTTTATCTCTTATATCAATAAAGAAAAGGACTATAGTATATGAGGTCAGACAATTAAAATTGTTCACGAACTTGTTGCAACGATGTTGCTAACCTTTTTTTGATATCAGAGGGATTATTCATTATGAATTTGTACCAAGACAAACAGTTAACCAAGTTTACTATTTGGAAATGCTGAAAAGGCTGCATGAAAAAGTCAGACGAAAATGACCTGAACTTTTCGCCAACAATTCATGGCTCTTGCATCATGACAATGCACCAGCTCACACACAGCACTGTGTGTGAGGGAGTTTTTAGCCAGTAAACAAATAACTGTACTGGAACATCCTCCCTACTCACCTGATCTGGCCCCCAAAGAAAATAAAGGAAATATTGAAAGGAAGACATTTTGATGACATCCAGGACATCAAGGGTAATATGATGGCCATTCCAGATAAAGAGTTCCAAAATTGCTTTGAAGGGTGGACTAGGTGCTGCTATGGGTACATAGCTTCCCAAGGGTACTTTCAAGGTGACCATAGTGATATTGAGCAATGAGGTATGTAGCACTTTTTCTAGGATGAGTTCCCGAACTCAATTGTTAGACATTATATATACCACGCTCCCTAAATGTGTGCTTTAAAAAGTGAATTACTAGGTTCAATATTCTAGGTCAGCTATTTTCTATTCTCAAGAAAAGTCTTATAATAAACCATTAACTTGTTTTGAAATAAAAACAGTCAACATTTACAACAAAACTAAGTTTAAGTAGTTGTAACAGTCTAAAAAATGACCTTACCTGCCTTCTCCACCCCATGCAGAATTTGGTGTAATAATCACTTCTCGACAGTTATCAGTGTCTGTATTATACACATAAAGTTTCAATGGTTTTGCTTCATGTGTTTCAATAAGGCTGAACAGATCCTCAGACTGCAAGCATCACAGGAGAAAAGTATTTTCACATTACTGAACTTTAAAACAGTGGGTCTCAAACATGGCTAACATCATAATCACTCAAAAAAAAAAAAAAACTTAAAAAAACAAACAAAAACACACACACAGATTCTGGTCCCTGCCCCAGAAAGAAAAACTACTGTTAAAACCAATACTCCAAACAAGGTTTAATTTAATATGCTACCTATCTACTATGTGCAAGGGCTTATATCCGGTTCCATTGAGACCTAGTCCTCAATTTTAGCAAAACTTTTCTCACCCAAATTCTACATATTCTGCTTTTGCTTTCCATTATTAAGAGGTGGTTATCTGAGCACCCTATTTTTTCCTCTCATTTTTGATTAGCAATATACATTTCTACTAATTAACAGGCAAGGAAAAGGATGTGACTAGCATAGCTGAGCCAATGTTGTTACCTTAAAAAGGGAAGAGAAAATGAAATCAATAACCAAAATGAGGATTTGATTTAGTCCTGAGGTACACAGAGATTGATATTAACCACACACAAACTCTGTAGAACTGTTACCTGGTATGTGTTCTTCCTCACAGCTGTACCTAATAAGACACCTCCCAGATGTTTAACATCCCGAGGCATAAGCTATCTTGAACAGCAAAGACCTAAATTTCAACTCTAAATGTAAAGTATGCAAACATACTTTTACTTGAAACATTGATTTAAAAATGTTATGTAATTTTCATTATTAATAAACACACAAATTACCTCATTCATGACAGTATCTGCTCCAATGATATAATCACTGTGAGGTCTAAGACCTGCCAGTGCCGCAGGAGAATTTGATTCCACTTCCTAAGGACACAAAAACACCCCAAAATTAATGTATAGAAAATAGTCTTCCAAATTTTATAGTTCATAGTCCTTAATTATAGTGGATAAAAACTCCTATATTTCTGTCTTTTTAGAGATGTCAGGAACTACAGAATATAAATTTTTAAATTTCCCAAGCATAAAAATTATGTAACATTTAATAAATATTTAAAATATTTCTGTAGCTATCTGCTTTAACATATCTCCTTCTAATGGATAAATCATTAGAAAAATAGTTCTTAGGCATCTGTATTTGCTCCTCTTCCTCATGTTTTTTAAAAAATTAATCCTTATTTTAAAAGCAATGAATTCTGATTTTCAGGAACTAAAAATATTACTACCCCTACAATCTCACCAAACTGGAAGCAATCAATCACTGTTAAAACACCTTTCCACACGGTTTCTTAAACTCCAAGTAACAGCTACCAGTTGATACCTACCAACACATGCCAAACGTTTTCATTGGCCCCATCAAAGCTGCAGAAACGAATGCTCACTCCCAACAAGCCCTGGCCACCCCACATGTTACTTGGTGTGACCGAGGTCTCGCGCAGCTCCAGTGTTTTACTACTGTAGATAAGCATTTTTACAGGCTTTTCAACATTTGCTTTCAGTAGATCCTTAAGGGTATCATTGTCTTTATTCTGTGAACACAAAATTATTTTTTCTTAATAAATAAAAATTTAATGTTAACTGTCTTAGCTTACGCATCCTATGGCCCTGTTGGAGTAACATTAATAATCAACACAAAACATTCAACAGGCAAAGGTTTCATTAACATTCAAATGTTCCTCCCAGCAAAAGAGTGTTGAGAAATTAAGAACAACTCTTACGTTAACAACAACTTTGGACTTTTTGCTGATAGCCAATTACAGACTGTGGAATTTGCAACCCAACATAAATTGATCTTGGGCTTCCGTGAAAAACCCAAAATACTCCGTAAATCATATTACTAACAGAGTTGGAATGACATGGATTTTAAAATCTAAAACATTTGCTGGTGTTGAAGTTTCATTTTGGATTCTACTCCTAAATATACATTTTATTTATTTATTAGGAACTGACAGGAAAAGAAAATGGAAGCTGTTTGTTAAATATTTCATTACAGAAGTGAATAAAGGCCAAAATGTAGGAGATTGTTGATAAGTCATAAACAAAAACTTAAGATTGTTGTGAAAAAAATAAGTCAACCAAATAGCCATTGTTGTAACAATTTCCTTTGCTGAAATTATATAATTTCCTTCCTACAGGACCTTACTATAGGTAAACCGAAAGCAACTTATAAAAAGTGGTTTTAATTCTGCACTTTGGGAACACATCTCTCTGTATGGTTCTGATAACATTATTTGTATATCATGGAACTTAGCTCCAAGAAAACTGACAAATTATTTGAGAAGCTTTACTAATCCATTTGTCAATAACCTACAAAAGTCTAGGCAAACTTTTTCATCTTAATTATTTATTTCTGCTTAAAAAACTTAAATATTTAACCTATAAAGTAAGTCTCCAGTGATTTTATTCCCATAAAATAACCAATGGAGAGGGAGGTATAGTATTCTGTATTTGACATTTTCGTATGTTTACTAACACGATTATTTTTATAAACTGTTATCATATTGTATGTGGCTAATGAGTAAACACCCATCCCAGATAATCTGAAAAATTCCATTTTCAAAAGATGACAAAACACTATAGCCAAAGCTACAAATAGCTGAACTTACCAATCTTGAACCATTAATAGAAACAATAAAATCAAAGAACGGCTCCAGTCCAGCTCTATGTCCTGGGGAATTTTCTTGTACCTGTAAAAACAAAAATGCCAAAATAAAAAATGTAAAGCTTAATTAAAAATTATAAGTAAAATTTTAATACCTATCTCTTTTCTGTAAAAATAGATTAATTTCATTGATAAAGAAATAGATACAGACTCATTCTCTCATTTCTCTTCATCTCTCCCAGATAGTACCCTTGCAGCTTCCTAAATTCTACTCATTCAAGTTCATCTTATTTATTTACATTTTTTATTGTTTTTTTAAAAACTTTTTCTTAACCTTTATTATTTTTTAAAGATTTGTATTAAAACATAGCTAACATAAATTATATTAGTTTCAGGTGTACATCATAGTTATTCAACAGTACTATAGTTATCACCATATTACTAATTACATTCCCTGTGATAAAGAAGTGATCACCATGATAAATCCAGCAACCATCTGACACCATACTACGCTACCACATATTATTCACTATATTTCTTATGTTGTATATTATATCCCCAAGACTTGTTTTAAACCTGGAACTTTGAACCTCTTATTGCCCTTTATCCTTCCTCCACTTTTTAAAATTTTCAATTACAATTAACATTCAATATTATTTTATATTAATTTCAGGTGTACAGGATAGTGGTTATTTACATAATTTATGAAGTGATCCCCCCCTGACTAGTACCCACTTGGCGTTATACTTAGTTATTCCCATATTATTGATTATATTCCCTATGTTTTTCTTTATATCCCCATGACTATAACTATCAATTTGTATTTCTTAATCCCTTCATCTTTTTCACCCTGCCCCCAACCCCTCTCCCATCTATCACCCTGATAAATCTAGTACCCATCTGACACCATACCTCGTTATTACCATATTATTGACTATGTTCCTTATGCTATACCCTACATCCCCAAGACAACTGTGTAACAACCTATTTGTACTTCTTAATCCTGACCCCTTTTTCACCCATCCCCAAAACCCCCTCCCATCTGGCAACCATCAAAGTGTTCTCTGTATCTATGAGTTTGTTTCTGTTTCATTTATTTTGCTTAGAGTCCACTTGTAAGTGAAATTATATGACATCTGTCTTTCGCTAACTTACTACACTCAGCACAATACCCTCTCGGTCCATCCATGTTGTCACACATGGCAAGATTTCATTTTTTACGGCTGAGTAATATTCCATGGTATAAATGTACCACCACTTCTTTACCCATTTATCCATTCAGGGACACCCAGGTTGCCTTCATATCTTGGCCACTGTCAACAATGTTGCAATGAATATACGGATGAGCATGTCCCCTTGAAGTAGCATTTTAGGTTTCTTCAGATAAATACCCAGAAGTGGGATCACTAGGTCCTTCTTTGTTTCATTATAGGCTTTGTTTCAAAGTCTATTTTGTCTGGTATAAGTAGTGCTACCCCAGCTTTTTTGTTTGTTTCTATTTTCATAAAATATCTTTTCCCAACCCTTTACTTTCAGTCTGTGTCTTTCAATCTGAAGTCTCTTATAGGCAGCATATGTAAGGGTCTTGTTTTCTTATCCATTCAGCCCCTCTCTTTTGATCAGATCATTTAATCCATTTACATTGAAAGTAACTGTTGATAGGTATGTAGTTATTGCCATTTTATTATTCATATATTTTATATTTTTCATCTTAAGAGTCGCTCTAGCATTCCCTGTAATACTGGTTTGGTGGTGATGAACTCCTTTAGCTTTTTCTCGTCTGGCAAGCTCTTTATCTGTCCTTCGATTCTAAACGATAGCTTTGCTGGGTAGGGTAATCTGGGTTGTAGGTCCTTGCTCTTCATCACTTTGAATATTTCGTGCCACTCTCTTCTGGCCTGCAAAGTTTCTGTTAAAAAATCAGCTGATAGCCTTATGGGATTTCCACTGTAGGTAACTAACTACCTTTCTCTTGCTGCTTTTAAGAGTATGTCTTTGTCTTCAACCTTTGGCATTTTAATTATGTGTCTTGGTGTGGGCTTCTTTGGGTTCATCTTGTTTGGGACTTGGCACTTCCTGGGCTTGTATATCTATTTCCTTCACCAGGTTAGGGAGGTTTTCCATCATTATTTCTTCAAACAGGTTTTCAATTCCTTGCTTTCTCTCTTCTCCTTCTGGCACCCCTATAATGCAGAAGTTGGTATGCTTGATGTTGTCCCGGAGGCCTCTTAAACTCTCATTTTTTTGGATTCTTTTGTCTTTAAGTTCATCTTCTATGTGAAGTTTTTCCTCGATGGTTTTATTTCACACCACTTTTCACTTTTTGGAGGTAGGAAGTGGGGCAATCCTCCCAGCATTTAGCACATGACATAGCAGTTAATTATTACTACTGAGCGACAAATTAAAATTAGCATTTATTCCATAAATACTACTAGCAAGACACAATTCAATTATAAAAGTAATAATATCGGAACATAGCTGTTGATGTCAAAATATTTACAATCTGTTGAGGAACAGGAAAGAAGAGAAAGGGGAGCCAGAGGGTATACAGTCCTCTAACATTAGGTTGGTGCAGAAGTAATTGCGGTTTAAAAGGTTAAAAAATTGCAAAAACCGCAGTTACTTTTGCACCAACCTAATAAGTGTAACACAAGACCAAACAGGTAAGGACTAAATGGAGGTACAAAGTTCTAAGGGAAAGATTCTGATTGTCGAAGCTTCATACACACACACACACACACACACACACACACACACACACACACACACAAACTTGCAAAGATGAAGATGGACGAGGAGATAAAGAAGGATACCTGAAAGCTGAAATGAGTAAAAACTCAAAAGGAGGAGTCTGAAAAATGAGGCTCATAATATAATACAGCTAGACAACACGGTGCTGGGGAATAGAAATACAAAATTATAGATTTTCAAAATCAGAAATCCTCTAATCCAAGAGGTCAGTCGGTGGCTTCAGGGAACACTGCAGCTCCTGAAATTATATGTAACATTTTGTATGAATCAGCAGTTTTCAGCATGTATCCGATGGACACTTGTCTCGTTAGAGAGACCACCTCAGGGAAGATGTAGATGCCTGATCACTGCACTGTACACCTGAAGCTGAAGCTGAACAATAATGAATGTCAACTACAATTATATATATATGTATATACAGTTACAAGAAGCGGAGCACAGAGTTAAGAATACAGACAGTGGAAATGTGATGGCTGTGTGTGATGTCAGAGGGGTAGTGGGTGGGGGGAGGGGGGTTACCACTGTGTGAGGGATATAAATGATAAACGTCTATTACATTGTCTTGTACACCTGAAACTAATTTTAAAAATGTTAATTAAAAAAAAACTGTTTGATCTTGCTTTATGAAAAATTTCCTGCAAATTTGTAAATTAATTTTTGTAAATTAAAGTTAAATATCAAAGGAACTTAAAAGTGTTAAATCTAATAAAAAATAATCAGTACACGCTTGTTTAGTTTCTGTTTTCTTAAATGGCAGATATTACATATATCATCAAGTAAAATGTCTAGAACCTAAAATAGCAGGTAAGATTTCTTCTCAAGTGGCAGCTCTGGAAGGAAAAAGGTGGCTGCCTGGAGCTATTATGAGAAGAAAAGTGAGGACAAGTCACAGTCAGTTGAAAAAGAGTCAGAATCTACTACCACGTTTCCCCGAAAACAAGACCTAGCCGGACCATCAGCTCTAATGTGTCTTTTGGAGCAAAAGTTAATATAAGACCCGGTATTATATTACATTACATTACATTACATTACATTATATTATACCGGGTATTACATTATGTTATAAAGACCTGCCTTATATTAAAATAAGACCGGGTCTTATATTAATTTTTGCTCCAAAAGACGTATTAGAGCTGAAGGTCCGGCTAGGTCTTATTTTCGGGGAAACATGGTAGGTGTGAAATGCCTATTAGTTGTCTATCAATTAGGTGTAAAGTGCCTCAGGTGTGAAAAGAGGACAATTAACATAGACCCGAGGAGCTCCCTCAGAGTGAAATTTCTTATTTAATAGTGTCCTTGTCTAATCTCTGAATCTGTTTCCAAACGACCATTTTATTTAGAAACCAGTTAGTCCATTGATCAATTTCAGAATTCTCCAGTGAGGCTGCCAAAAGGTTACCTTTTAGTTAAAAAAGGACTAAAGACAGTGCTTTTGTAATGTCATCACCAACTTAGTTGATCTCACATGCCAATCCTCATCATGCCACCCTCCGAGTATAAAGTTTTTACCACCATCTGTTTGAAATGTAAAGTTTCTAATACCATTAGATATATTCTTCCCAGTAACTCAAAAAAGATTCAATAACAAACTTTGAGTTCTAAAGTAAACTTAAATAATCTTTCTCTAATCCTATTTTTCCATTGTCATTTGCTACAAACATCAATCTCCTGTTTCTAATGGACCTTGAAATTAATTTCTTTCCTAAATGTATTTATATCGTTAGTACCAGCACAATTCTAGCAACTAGGTCTCTTCATTAGGAAGAGAAGTTAGGAAGCCAGTAGAGGGAGCCCTAGGGAAATGCTTCCTTTGACCCTAATACATTTAAAAGGAAATTTTCTACATTTCATAGTATGGAAAATAAGATCTACAACACAGCAAATTAAACATCCACACAGGTAAGTTTCTCGAGCAATATAATCCACTGACAAGAATCTCTCAGGCACCTAATCTCTCAAGCATCAGATTACCACTTCAATATTTTCTGTCCCCTATGAGATCTCTGGATTGTTGCTTCATCATTTGCTTCCTTTAAACCATCTTAAAACACACACACACACACACACACACACACACACACACACACACACATACACACACGCACGCGCGGCGTGCACCTGGCTACATAGGCTACTTAACATTTATTATTGGGCCAAATAGTAGAGCAATTTAAGATGAACAGGTTAAGACAGAAAGTTTAATAATTAAGACATTACAAGATTTTGAAAAAATGTACAGTGAAAAGATAGAATTTTAGAGAAAGAGTTACTTGGTTTTGCGTCATGGTTTTGCCTACTTAATAGTAGTGTGAGCTTGGGAAAGTTTACTTACCTTTCTGGGTTTCAGTTTTTCATCTGTAAGCGATAATGTTATCTATTTGACAAGAATATTGTAGAGACTGAATGAGTTTAAGTTTATGAAATGCTTAGCTAAATCTCTGACATATGATAAGAGTCCTACAAATCTTAAGCTCATCATCCTAACTCTGCAATCACCACCTGAGGGCAAATCGTTATAACCATCTAATTCCTGAACACTGCATTATTTTTCCAACTATGTATTAACTATCTCTTACTCCTGAAAAAAAAAGGACCTAAAATGTCAGCCAGCTAGGAGGTGAGAAATCATTGTTTTAAGTGTTGTCTCTCAAAAATCAATTCTAGATCGATTGCAGGTCTAAATATCAAAGGCAAATTAAAACTTACAGAGGAAAACACAGAATATCTTTGAGGTCTTCAAGTACGAAAAGACTTCTTAAACAGGACATAAAAAGTACTAACCATAAACTTAAAAAATGATAAGATAAACTATACTAAAACTACAAACTTCTGCTCATCAAAAGACAAGAGAGTGAAAAAGTACAATACCTATTCAACAAAGGAATTGTATTCAGAACAAATTTAGAATACTGCAAATCATTAAGATAGACAGTAAAACCACAATGAGATGCCACTTCGTATCTACAAGAACAGCTAACACAAAAAAGACAGTAACGGGCGGACGGGTAGCTCAGTTGGTTAGAGCGTGAGCTCTGGGCAATGGGGCAGCCAGTTCGATTCCCACATGGGCCAGCGAGCTGCGCCCTCCGCAACTAGACTGAAGTCAACGAGCTGCCGCTCAGCTCCCAGGTCGCCAGATGGCTCAGTTGGTTGGAGGGCGGGCTCTCAACCACAAGGTTGCCGGTTGGACAACTCGACTCCCGCAAGGGATGGTGGGCTGCGCCCCCTATAACTAACAACGGCAACTGGACCTGGAGCTGAGCTGTGCCCTCCACAACTAAGACTGAAAGGACAACAACTTGACTTGGAAAAAAGGCCTGGAAGTACACACTGTTCCCCAATAAAGTCCTGTTCCCCTTCCCCAATAAAATCTTAAAAAAAAAAAAAAAAGATAGTAACAGGGTGGCAAGAATGTGGAGAAACTGGAACCCTCATACATTGATGGTGGGAATGTAAAATGTTGGAGCTGCTGTGGAAAAGTTTGGCAGATTCTCAAAATGTTAAACACAGTTATCATATGACCCAGCAATTCCATTCCTAGGTATATAACCAAGAGAAATAAAAACACGTCCACATAAAAACTTGTATACACAGATTTCACAGCTGCATTACTCGTAATAGCCAGAAAATGGAAACTCGGCTGATGTTCCTCAGATGATGGATAAACAAATCGTGGTACACCCACAGAACAGAATATTATTTGGCAATAAAATAAATGAAGTACTGAAACGTGTTACAACATGCATGAACCTTGAAAAACATTTTAATAAGTGAAAGAAGCCAGTCACAAAGACCACATATTGTATGATTCCATTTTAAATGTTCAGAAAAGGCAAATCAATAGAAACAGAAAGATTCGTAGTTGCCAGGGTCTGGGCTGGGGGAATGGGGAGTAGCTGCTAATGAGTACTGAGTTTCTTTCTGGGATGAAAAAAAGGTTCTGGAATTAGACACTGGTGAAGGATGCACAACTCTGTTAATAATATACTAACAAGTCATTGAACTGTATACTTTAAAAAGTTAGATTTAATGGTATGTAAATTAAATCTCAATAAAACTGCTAAAAAAGGATAACTTAATAAAGAAATGTGGAAAAGATTTAAGCAGACACTAAACAAAAGGGGATACTGAAGTGGCCAATAAATATGAAAATGTGCTCAACTTCAATAATTATCAAAGAAATGCAAATTGAAACCACACTGCAATACCACTACACACCTATCAGAATGGCCAAAATGAAAAAGATGGAAAATACTGTTAATGAGGATACGAAACAATCAGAAACCTGCTGGTGGGAATGTAAATTAGTAAACTTTTTGGTAATATCTATTAATGTTGAAATATGCACGCCTTTGACCAAATATTCTGTTCGTTAGTATACCAAATAGAAATGGGTATACATGTTCTCTACGATGTATACAGTGTAATGTTTAGTGGCACTATTTGTAATAGCCCCAAACTAAAAACTACATAATGTTCATCAACATAATAAATTTTCATATATGCTCTCAATGACATAACATATATTAATGAAAGATCTACAGCAATACACAACATGGGTAAGTCTCACAAGCAATAAAAATCTCACAAGCAAAAGAAGCCAAACACAAATGAGTGTATCTCATGCTTCCATGTACATAAAGTGTAAGAACAGGCCAAACTAATCTATGCCATTAGAAATCAGATAGTATTTACTCGGGGGGGGGGGGGGGGCTGGGGAGTTTCTGGGGTGTGAATGGAAGGAGATGGGATGCTGGTTACACAAGTGTGTTGTTTGTGAAAATGCATTAAGCTGTACACTTATGTGCATTTTAATGTAAAACGTTTTAAGACATGCTCCCTCTATCCAAAAAATAGAAATGAAATTACTACAATCTAAGAACATACCCAACACCTCACCTATAAGGAACACAATTTGAAAACAATTAAGTCTAAAAGGACTCCGAGCAGGCAATGTAAAAGTCACAAAGTAACTTACTTGCTCATTCTTTTTTTATATTTTTCAATTACAGTTGACATACATTATATTAGTATCAGGTATATGACATAATGATTAGATATTTATATACCTTACAATCATTCTTCTTCACAAGAAAACTTGAAGATCACTCTTAGATTCTATTCACATTTATTTTACATAGTTTGACTATTTGATTTTCAAGCCACCAAGAGGCAGGGTAATAGCCAAAAGAACTGAAAGAGGAAATAGATGCTACTGCCACTTAATTATAAGAAAAACAGAAAAGAAAAAAAAAAAAAGATAGCTAGCAGAAAAGAAAAAATAAAAGTGTCAAAAATCAAAAGAAAAAAGCAATAGTCTTGAGCCACTTACCAAATTCCACCTAGTGAGTATTTACTGTGTACTTATATAAAAAGTGTAATTGTGACTGTCTTGTTGTATGGAATACAAAAATTGGAAAAAGTCTTTGCCATTATTTACGGAACTTTTTGTGATGATGGAAATCTGCATGTGTGCTGTCCAAAACAGTAATCACTAGCCACACGTCACTATGATGCATTTGAAATGTGGCTTGTGTGACTGAGGAACAGAATTTTTAATTTCATTTAAATTTTAATAATTGACATCTAAGTTTAAATAGCCATATGTGGCTAGAGGCTACCATGCTGGATAGCACAGGTCTAGGTGATAACTATGTGACTTGTATTCCAATATGGCACATTAATTGACAGTCATCATAACAATTAAGACATGAAGAGGTTAAAAATATATTCAGAACTTACCTATGATGCTGGAGAAGCACACAATACATTTTAAAAATGGATTTTCATATAACACAGTTTTGATATTTAAAGCAGTAAACACTCCATTAAAACATTTTTTTGATTCTTTGCAAACCCTTTCCCTGAGAGTTCTAACAAGCATGTTGAAATTGCACTTTTTCCAATTTTCCTCAGGCCACATGATTTACTTTGAACAATTAGGAAACATAATGAAACAGCTGAAAATACTAAGAGCAATGATGCTTACAAAAAGAAATGATAATTACAAAAAGAAATGTTACCAAATCATGAGTAGGTGGATGAAATTTTGAACACAGTTACTGACACAAGAGTTCAAATTTTACATTTTGAAGTTATCTTACCAAAATAAAAATCACAACATGAAAGAAATACTTCTTTCAAAAGCATTCTTGAAAAAACAGCAAGATGAAACTTGCTAGACATTTTTTACTCCTCAAGAAGCAAAAAATGAATTTATGATAGAAACTGCACAGTGAAAGGGCATGCACCCCCATTACGTAAATTAGCACCAATGATTAGAAGCTGGATTTTTGAATCACTAACTATACATAAATTAATCCCCAAAGTGGAGTCATTCAACTACTCTGGGAAGTTTCAGTGGGTTCTGAAATAATCAATTTAGTAGATTATGATAGAATAGACCAATGTCAAAATAGAAAAAAATCAGAATAGACAAATATAAAAAATTCATGTCTTAATAAGGGTCAGTATTTTTCATGAAATGTAGTAGTACATACCAGTTGCAATGCAAATATATGTTTACTTTGAGCTGTAACAAAGTTTGAAAAAAATACCCTATAAGATACCATTAACTGTTTTGTCCATTCAAATTCCAGGTAATAAGAGTAATTAAACTCTTGACTTTTCCCTCACCTGATTCTGGATCATTAAAAAGTTTTACCAGATTTAGCCTGAAATTTTCTTTGTGCACAGACCTAATAGTTCTATATTGGTTGTTTTCGAAACAGTGAAGCATCCATTTCTTCTTCTGGAATTAAAATTATAGTAGCACTTTATACTAGGTTTGGGTCATTTCCCATGAAGCCCTCTCTCTCTTTTATATCTTGACTTAGGGGAGAGAGGGACAGCAGGGCGGAAGGAAAGAAGTTTCGGTGGAGTGGGGGGAGGCAGGGAAGAAGGCATTTTCCCAATTGCATTGGTCCATTTACTTGTGTACTTCCAGCTGAGGAATGAATACAGAACTGCTACCTTGAAGTAACAAAAAAGGAGACCACAAGCTTTCTTTCAGAACACAGGATATCGCCAGACTAGGTATTTTATAAGGTGATATACAAAGATAAACTTATCCAAGTTTCTGGCTGGTATGTGAATTATGTTCCTTAAGTTTTCTGACCATGGAGATGTTTCCATAAAATTGACTCAATGGAATTCTCTCCTCTCTATTACTGCACCACCAATTCATTCTTCACCCGTAAAAGACAGATAATGTCCCTTTGACTTTCTGTCTACACCATCATCTCCTCTAGCTCTCAGTTTAATATTAACACTCTCACTTTTGTAATGCTTTTAAAACAGTAGAGATCTTAAATAAGACTACAAAATTCAATACAAGTAACACCTAAAGGACTCACTTTAAATATACACATAAAGCCTCGTGTTATATGAGTGTGTTTAGGTGACTGAAACAATGGGAAAAGATTTGGGAATGTGAGGTAATAAAATAAATTCTAAATCCTTCAAAGATAAGAAACACACTTTTAGAGTGTGGGAGCTCTTCTACATCTAAAAAGGTCCAGTTTCCTACCTGGGACTTGACCACAAATATGTGGTAAATAATTATGCAGTAGACTAGAAGAATTCAAGCCTCACCTGCTAAAACATTCTCCTCACATGTTCTACCAAAATAACTCAAAAGAGCATGTTCTCTTGACACTGAACATATGATGTAACTTGTAACATATGAAGCAATTTGAAATGAAATTCTAATGGTAACTAAAAGGAAATAAAAACCCATCATTACATAGTAGCTTCCTAGAAAAAGATTTGTATATTAGTAAATCAATGTTGAAAGAAACTGAAGTCTGCTCCAAAAGAAGCAAAGACTTTGACAACCTGTCACCTCATTTTATACTCTTCAAATACCAACTTAGGTATTTGTTTCTCAGGGAAAGAAAACTTGCTGGGTAACCTTGGGCAATAATCTCTGTGCTCCCTTTCGTTAGCTGTAAAGTGAGGAGGCTGACTAGATAGTCCCTAAGATTTAACGACTCACCATGAAATAAGTCTAACTGTTGCTATCTATAGATTCTATGGTGTAGATCAAACCCAACAAGACCATTTTAATAACACAGACTCTTGTATTAGTCATTTTAATTTAGGTGTTTAGTCACACCGTGGCAAAGCAATGAAAAAAAGAACACTGGTACTCACTTTTTAAAAAACACATAAGATTTCCTTAAAAATGAGGATCCTTAAAAATTAGCAGGCACATTTATAAAATGAATGGGTCAGAGCTGATCCAAAACTTGTTTTAAACAGCAGCAAAGTACAGGGTTAAGCACGTGGACAAAAAGTAGCTACTGAATGATGGATTAAATGGAAATATTCTTAAAATGTTTACAAGTATATTTTAACTAGTATTGCCACTATGATAGTGGTTTTTAATGGATGACACAATAGTACAAATACTAATAATAAAGGTATCAGCTAACATTTATTGAATTTTTATCACATTCCAGAGCCTATGCTAAGTGCTTTACATGCAATATCTCATTTATTCCTCAGGATAAGCAATGAGGTGGGCAGCAGTTTCAATCAAGAAAGTTAATGTGCTCAACTTTTTCCAAAATATTTGATATGTAGTATCTAATATGGGTTTTAGTAAAAAAGGTGGAGGCGGCACTATTATTAGCCCCCCTTTTCGATAAAAAGAATGAAGTTCAAAGGTTTGTCCAAGGAAACACAATGAAGGGATGGAGCTGAGACTAGAATCCAGTGGTCCCAAAGTGGTCTCTGGTGGTCTGATCGTCTCTCAATACATTCATGCCCGCAAGCTGACAAAGCTCCTTATTGCTGATAACGTGCCTGAATGATCTCTCACTGGTGCTTTAAAGAAACAAACAAAAAACCCCAGCATCATTCTCTTCATGCTGCCGTCAGTTATTTGCAGTGCCAAGAGGGATGTGTACAGTCTCTCAAAGTAACTACTTTGGTTTTGCATACTATGTTGTTCGGGGTGGGGGTGGGGATAAAAAAACCATATTACTTGATAATCAATCCCACCTCCCAAAGCAATCTATAATCAGATTCCAAGGACATATCAAACCTTTATGAATGTTTTCTCGTTTAGGTTAACTAATATTTTATTAGTGAATCAAAATAATATAATCCTTTTAGTAGAATATTAAAACCAGCAAAATCAATGTACTGATATTAGTGGTTATTTGAAGTTCAATTCCTATGAAAATTTCAGGGGAATTATTTTTAAAACCCTGTCACCATCTGACCCAGGAGGCACTTGCGCCAGTGCTGCGCACACTAGGGGACCAGCGACAGAAACCATACCGCCAGCTGGTCCCCCCAAATAAGGAGACTGAAGACGACACTCCATACAGTAAAACACACTTCGTCACAAAAATATGGAAGTTTGTATTTGTTCAAGGCCTATTTATAACATATCAGGAAACGTTTATTTCTGATGGTACTTACAATACCTAAAAGTGTCCTAAGGTTCACATACTTTGTATTCTATGGTGTTAATAAACTGAAATATTCTGACTCCTACATTTAAAAGCAATTTCAAGGATGTTTCTTAAACTCCACAGCCTTTTATTAGAAGAGATTAATTTTGGGAGCAGGTCAGAATCTTTAGGTGGTATTTATAAAGCTTTGTCAATTATAAGTTTTTATTTGGAAAAACACATAAAAAAAAGTTTTCTTTTCACCCATTGTTTTCAAAATGAGTGAGAAGAGAAGGGGGTAGTAGTGAAATTTTTGTGTTTTTCAAATGGAAGCATGAGTTTTAAAAGTTTGAGAAACACTGTGTTAGTAGGATAAAAAATATGACTGTCAAGTATTGGGAATTCACTTTCTCAAAATAAATACTAAGTTGAAATCCTACAGGATTTCATGTAGATTAGTGAAGCATTATTTTAAAAGAGCAGATATACATAATAAGAGATATGGTCTAGGTATTCTGTTTTCTATGGAAATAATTTCACTTACTGTCACTTTCTCCTGTAAGGAGAGTAACTAACACTGCCCAGTCTGCAGCAAATGGCTCAGGAGATAAAAGCCTGTTATCACACTGGAGACACATTTCATCTCAATGTCCTTTCCCACAAAAATCTATCACCTCAAAATCTCTGTTGGAGGAAATTATAAGAAATAGTGAACATGACATTTTCCACGTCTCCAGATTGGTATGAACACTGGTTTCAGAATATCCTCAGACAGCCTAATCTCAAAAAGTATTAAGTGTACAATGGAATTAATTTGAATACTTTAATTTAGATTAGAAATAGATCTCATAGTGGGCATCCATGAGAAACTCCAAAAATATAATTTTGAAAATGGCCCTGTTGGATTCACTTGATAATCAGTGGAAAATCTAGGCAAGAATTCTGTATTTGATATACTTGAATTGTAGCAACTCACAGTAGCTGCTAACAAAACTAGAAGCCTTGAATAACATTTTTCCTGTCTATGTTAGAATTACAGAACGGGAATAAAAGTGGTATTCATGGTAAACATGGACTTGGACCCACTGCAAAAGGGAATCTAAAATACGTTATTTTTAAAAGACTTAACAAACTAAAAAATCTTCCATTAGGAGTCCACTTTTTAGAAATAACTTTTTATAACTATATTTTTGTGAATATATAAATGTTCATGATCACTGTAGAAATATTAGAAAATACATTCAAGTTTAAAAGGAATATAAATATGCCACCACCCACCAATAATCTTTCTAATATCCTGGCTTATTACCTTTCCATTTTATTTTCCTGGGCACTCAAACATACATGGACATACACGGAGAGGCATAATTATGTCCACAGAGTGTTTTGAAACACAATTTTCACTGAATGCAGAGTATTCGAATCTGTAGTTAGGCCTGGATTTATTTAACAATTCCTCAGCTAGTACATATTTAGGTCATAAAGCTAACATCTTATGGTAACTTTTGACCATACTGTACTTGAATATGTCATATCATTCAAATTCTTTTGTGAAACATGGCTAAGGGGCAATGTTAGGCACAGGAAAAACACCAGGGAAAATACTTCAACAGTAATACCTTTACTTGGTAGGATTACAGGTAATTTTGATTCTTTGTTATACTTTTTGAATTTATCCAAATGATCTCTAATGAACACGTGCTGATAATCAGAAAACAATGTATTAATTTACTAAAGATCAATGTTTATATAAATAGACAAAATTGAAATTCAGTAATTTGGGAAAAAATGTGTATTTTAAGTGAAAACAAAAGGTGGGATGTAAGGTTGTAGAAATGTACTTGTAACAGCAAGATTAGAAAAATTAAATGTCCAACGCCAGGAGGTGCTGCTTAACCAAACTATGGCACAACAGACTATTGGAAGCAAAGTGAAACAAGAGGCAGAGCGCTATGTGCTGCTATGGAAAGACTGCCAGGATGGGTTATCAAAGGAGAAGACCAAGGTGTGTAACAGTATGTATCATCTGATCTCAATAGTTAAAAAAGGAAACAAACAAACAAGAGAGAAGAGAGTGAAAGACGGGGGTAGATTATTTTATCTGCATAAAACATTTTTGAAAGGATACATAAGAAACTACCTATGGTGGTTATTTCCTGAGTGGGGAATTGGGTATAGAAAATGATCACAAAATTAAAAATGTGCATTAATACACAAACACATAAAACACAAAGGGGAAAGCACACTGCTCATAGCAGAAAATCTGGAACCATTTCAAGGTTGTCCCTAAAGATTTTTTTTTAAGCAGACTCTAACAATGGATATGGAAAAATGGAAAAAAATGTAAAGTGCAACCTATCTGAATTGTAGGGACTTTGAAATAACAATAATAAAACAGCAGTGAATATGGTTGTCACTATACTTGGTATTTCAAAACCCAGTCATACAAGTTTTCATTACAGACAAGGAAATGGCCAGGGAATTATAAAAGAAAATAAACTTCTAATGAAATCATTCTAGAATGGTTAAACATGGGTGATTTTATTCCAATGTTATCCTGTCATATTAACTCTGGTTTACAAGCTCAGTAAGCCAGCAGTAGAAGACACCGCTGTACGTTTAGGTAATAATAAATGAAAGGAAGATATTTTTATCTATTGAGATTTAATATGTACTTCCTTCTTTAAGAACAAAGACAAAACCAATTACAGAATGGGGGCAGAGTGGGTTAGAAACTCAGATACATTTTAAAAATCCTCCTAAACTAGATGATCATTACTATTTTAAAGCTCTATCTAATAAAAGTCAAACAAAAGAATTACTTCATCTTTTGCTATATTTATGCTCCAGACGCAGACTGGAAAGTAAGGCTGTCCCTAGTGCTTCTAAAAATCAGATTATGTATTAATATAAGCGCTGATTTACTGAGGTGCACCTATGGAAAGAAAATACACTTTAGCTTGTTGCCTAACTGCAAAAGTAGTCATTAACAGAAGTCACTGAATTGGAATCCTTTTGATGTGTACAGCTTTCTAGAAGACTTCTTAAACTCATTAACACTGTTTCACTGAGTGCATGTATTACAAAAATATCATGAATCCCCAAAGATTTATGGCCAAAATCAGTCCCTATAAGAATCAACTGGTAATCCTGGGTAACATACCCCAGAGCAGAGAACTCAAAAATCAAGCCAGATACCGTATTTCCCCAAAAATAAGACCTAGCCAGACAATCAGCTCCAATGAGTCTTTTGGAGCAAAAATTAATATAAGACCCGGTCTTATTTTACTATAAAATAAGTAAAATAAGACCGGGTCTTATACAACATAACATAACATAACACTGGCTCTTACACTAATTTTTGCTCCAAAAGACGCATTAGAGCTGACTGTCCGGCTAGGTCTTATTTTCAGGGAAACACGGTAATAGAGAGAAAAGTACTGCCGCTTTCACTTCACATCTGGGATCTGACACTTTTTCCATTTCCCCCATCAGTGTGGTACCTGGGGGCTGGCTTAGCTGAAGGAAACAGGAAGGTAATATGATTTATAGATTCCCTTTATTTTCCCGGAGAGTCATCCTTTCCAGCCAAGAGTGTGGCTTCAAGAGGGATTTTTAGTAGAGAGGCAACCAGACATGATAATCCTGAAGATCCAAAAGGTGATCGATCACAGCCCTATTGCACAGCTATCTGGGTAATTTAGTTTAAGAGCTTGTCTCTCCTAAAACATGGGACCTAAGGCAGAAAATGATTGTAGCAGCACGAAGTGCACTTTCTCCCTTTCAGTGAAAATGCTCTGGCCTGTGAGAAGCTAATATCTAGTGACACTCTATTACGTTCTGAAATGGCACTCAAGATTGGGGCCACTCTGTTGACAGTCAACCATGTTACCACACACGTAGGTGTCACAGCACACAACCATCAATGCTACTTTTAAAGACTCCTAGTTCCATGAGGAAAGGACCACATGTTTTGTTCAACCCAGGCTGTCCATACGCAGGGACTTAGCTAACGCCTTTTGAAATACTGTTTCTCTGCCTCCTGATGCCTGAGGTTTTTTTCCCCTTTATTTATCTGGATATTTTTAAACATTCTTCTCCATCACCACTTTTTATCACTGCGGCTCTAGACCTTAATCCCCACCACACCCTGAATACTTTTAGAACAGAACGGAAGTTCCCCCCCACCAGGAAATGTTGAAGAGGAGGATTTGAAAGGTTAGGAGCTACACGAGAGGAAAAACTGTCCCATTCCAGTAAATGTTAAGTCCGTCAAACCTACTTTAAGGCCATTTTGTTTTGTTTGCCTAATTGGCCTTTCCGGACATTCAGACAGCGCCCAGGTGAGTGAACACCTGCCGTGGCACCCCCACCCCCCACCCCCCGGCCTCTTGTCTGCAGGTTCCAGGCTTCCTCTTCTCGGAAAAACTCAAAGGATACCTTCACCATCACTTCTTTGCAGACTTTGTCCCCAAACCTTTCCTAACTTTGGAAGCTAAGAATTAAGGGAACCGGGCGGAGAACATCGCGAGGGAAAAAAAGCAGCCAAGGATGTCCCTCTCTTGCCTGGGCAGCCCCCCGGCGAAGTCGCGGGATGCCGTCTCCGGCTCCAGCCCGTCCTCCCAAAGCCGGGAACCCCGGGCCCCGAGGCCACCCTGGGAGCGGGGATCCAAGCGGCCTCCCGAGCCGGCCTCGGCCAAAGCAGCGCCCACGGTCGCCGCTCCTTCGCGGGGTCAGGCCTGGCAGCCTCGGGAAAGGGCCCGTCGGGGGCCTCCGGCGGCCTCCCGGCGGCCAGGCCCCGCCTCCATCCGACCGTTCTCGGGTCGCCGTCGGAGCTCTTACCCGCAGGACGTGGTAGCCTTCCGTGCCCCCGCCTGGGATCTCGACGCTCTGCGAAGAGCCCATGGCGGCGGGCGATCAGTGTGGTCGAACCGGGCTCCGCGCAGCTCCCCGCCCCCCGCGTACCGCCCGCTCCGCTCCTCCGCGTAGCACTTGGGACGTGGCACTCGCTGCCGCCGGAGAGCCGGGCCGCACTGCCCGCCGGGAGATCGTCTCCGCCGCTGCCAGAGCCGCTGCGACGCCGCAGACAGCGCCACCTGCCGCGAACCACGGGGAGGGGCCTGAGCATGCGCGGGTGGGGTGGAAAGGGCGGAGGAGGATAGCGGGGAGGGGCCCACTCTTGCTCGCGAGAGAGCAGAGATACGGTTCATCCGGCTTCGGCACCTTGCTACGGGGTCCTAGGTTGGACAAGATTCATCTAGATTCGTTCCCGCTCGCCCGAAAGAACGGTTGCTTGGTTGTAGCGCCCCCTGGTGGCCAGAGGCAAGAAAAGAGCTGCTGTTGAAAAGAGTGGAGGCGGACGCAAACACACTGAACTTATCCCCAATTCTCGGGGTCTTGTCCCAGGTTGTACAGAGGAGTGTGACAGTGGCTCTCCGTAGATTGGAGACGCGTCTGCTCAGCTCAGTTTTATAAAGTGGAATTTCTCTTTATAAAACAGCTTCCCCAAAGAGTCATGGAGGACCCACGGAGGGGGCGGGGGTGTGTGTGTTGTTTTTTTTTACCTTCCCTAATAGAACAAGATCAGTACAGTTGGATGTCCTGGGCGTTCCACGGCCTGCTGCTGGATTCCCCATTTCCTTTAGGTAGCCAAGTTGTAGTCACACTTTTCCTACTCCGTTGTTCCCTCCTTTTGCCCCATTCCCTCTAAAACCCCCAATTACGTCCATTGCCCCAGGTTCAATTTGACTATCACCTATGGTGGATCAACTAGATATCAGAATATGCGTGTTCTGATGTGAAGCAACATGAAGTATATATTATCACCCATGAAGTATTCTAGCCCAAAATGTTTAACTTGTTTCGGTCACATCTTCAGTTAGATCTTCCAGGTTACAGGAATACAGAGGACAGAGCAACAAGGAAACTGACAGGCAAGAAAGCAACCAGGCAAACACGAGTTAGACTGTCCTTCAGAACAACTGGCCAGTTCTTTTCATCAAATTAGAATAATAAGAAAGGAACTATACTGAATGAAAAGGATATATAAAGGACATAACCACGAGATGCAAAGTAAGGTCTTGAGTTGGGGGCTGATTTGGAGAAATTAGCTGTAAAGGACATTGTTGGCTCAATTTGGGAAATTTGAATATGTACTGAGTAGTAGAAGAAAAGCATTTATTGACATGGAAAAGTGGAAATTATTGACAAAAAAAATAGTTTACAAGATAGAATGTCTCTAAACATATAAAAATATTTTCGTAAATTAAAATACATATTAATACGTATGTATTTATAGGAAGATGTGGGAGGATATGAACCAAGGGTTAGAGTAGTGATCTCTGGGTAGTGACAGAGATGTTTTGTTTTTTGTTTTTGTTGACTCCATATTCTGTAGTGCTCATCGACTGCTTCTATAACAATACAGTATTTAAAATTTAAATATAAAAAAGTATTTACCTTTCTGTGCTGTCAATAAGCCAGTATCAGGTTTTAGGAGGCCTAACAAATGCATAAATACAGGAATCAAATCTCCAGTTATTAGTCTCCTCAAGGACAGGGACTGCAGTGGAGTCAACTCTGTGTTCCTAATACTTACGTAGCAGAGCACCGGGCCGCTAACTCAACAAATTAATTTAATGCAAAGGAATAAATATAAGAACTTGATTTGATGATAATGTTTTGTTCTGCTTGGCAATTATACTTCTCTTCATGGTAGTGTAATAAGCTGTTGCTGTGTTCAGCTTATTGTGTAATAAGCTGTTGCTGTGTTCAGTGGTCAAAATTTTTGTTTGCAGAACCCAGGTTGCAGGCCATTGGCTGTCCATGAGCAAATCCTGCCCTTCTTTAGAACTGTACTGTGTTCTGACCACACAAGTAGAGGAAAAACTTGTGAAATTTGAATAAAGTTTAGAGTTTAGTTAACCTAGAGTTTGTACTGTCTGCTATTTCCCATACATACCATTTACTTTCTTACCTTCTTGACTTTATTTATGCTAATCCAGACATCTGGAATGCTTTCCTACATTTTTCTTAGAAAAATTTTAACTGTCCCTTAATGCCCATCTCAAATATTAGTTATGTATCCCTAAATTCAGAACGACTCTCCTCATTCCGAGTTCCTGAAATAGTTCTTTTCTGGTAACATCATCATCCTCACAGGCCTATCTCGCACTCTTTCTGGTCCCTTCATTCAGGGTGAGGATCTTCTCATCTTTAGATCTCCAGTTCCTGACTGAGTGTTGGGAACATAGTAGTAATGTTTGTCGATTTGAATTGAGTGTGTGTAATGAATAGCTTCAAAGCCTTTTCTTTTCAGGATCAGTTAGTAAGTTACTTCTGCTGCTCCTATTTGTGCCTCATCAAAACCTGTGTTATCTCTTTAGTGGCAATTCGTAGATGATGTACAAGGCTCACCTGATTTGGGACTAAAAAACTGTGATAACCATTGCTCCAGTTTTTATGGTGCCAGTTTTCCTCTTTTAGGGAATGTGCTTGAGGACAGAGAATAAAATCTCAAGAATGTTGTCAAAGCTAATATAAACAAATATAACATGATGGAGGGGAAGACATGGGAGATTACTGTCTAAGTCAGTCTCCATTCAAGTAGGAATCTGCTGCAGGCAAGTTGGTATTTTGAAACATCACAGGCAGCAGGAAAACAAAACCCAGCAAGAGCAAATATTTACAGACTAAAAATATCAAACCAGAAGAAATCTACTTTTCTGGAAGAAGCATCTGAGACACAATTTTCTGTGTCCTGGGAACTCTGAGTTCCCATAAATGAGTGTAAATGATAGGGTCATTTGTATCGTAACAGCTACCATGTTTCCCTGAAAATAAGACCTAGCTGGATAATCAGCTCTAATATGTCCATTGGAGACAAAAATTATAGTAAAATAAAACCGAGTCTTTATAATATAATATAATATAATATAATATAATATAATATAATATAATATAATATAATATAATATAATATAGTATATCAGGGGCTTATTTTACTATAATATAGGACCGGGTCTTATATAATATAACATAATAATATAATATAAAATATTATAATATAAGGGTCTTATTTTAATATAAGACCGGGTCTTATATTAATTTTTGCTCCAAAAGACACATTAGAGCTGATTGTCCGATGAGGTCTTATTTTCGGGGAAACACGGTAGTGCAGCCTAACATTTTTGCCTCCAGACTGCCCTGGGAAAGTTTGATTCCTGCTGCCTTTGCATGATAGCCACTCTGCATAGTCAGCCAGCAGGGCCTCCCTCATCCATGGGTCTCTTCCTGACCTAGCTTGTTTTGCTCAGGGGGCAAACATCAGGAGGAGTCAGTGTCCCATGGAACACAGTCCACAGCAGACTGGAGTAGAGGGGAACCCCTGACCTTCTGTCCACTAATACCTACACTAACGAATAACCTATTAAGTGACCTGTTAAGAAGAGCTCTGCCCCCAGTTCCCCAAAACAAACAAGACGATGGTGACTAGCTAGGCCAATCAGATTTTCTCTATGGGGACATGGAACTGGGAAATACAAGAAGAGAGTCAGTTAGTGTATATTTATTTGCATATTGGAATGTTAGCTCCATGATATCTTTGCCTGTGTGTCCATCACTGTATACTTAGTAGTACTGATAATGGGCTGGCATAGAATAGTTGTTTAATGAATGGTTGTTGAATGAATGATAATGTTAATAGAAAAGCACTAGAGCAGTGGTTCTCAAGCTCGGATAAGTATCAGAATAATCAGGGAACATTGTGAAAATGCAGAAGTCCAAGAGCTACTTTACTTCAATGAGCCGGGGTCCTAGAAGTCTTTATTAATTTTCAGGTCATTCTGATGCACACAAAATTTGAGAACTACCACACTGGAGCGATGCCCAATGAAGCCCTGCAATTTGTGGGCAATCAGGTAACCAATGAGAAGCTCTAGAGCTGAGAGGGATCCTCCCTCAGCCATAGACTCAATTTGTGCTGATGTTCCGGTGTTTCTGTAAGGGCGAAACTTGGGGAATCAATAATGTAGTTAGACTTAGCTAGTTTGCAGTTTGATCTACCCTGATATTCAGCTGTTTTTTGTTTCTCCCTCAATGATTAAGAACTCTGTTTTGTGCCTTTCCTTAAGGCTACACATACTTTGTTAATCCATTTAACCAGCAGAATCCTAATCTGAAAAGAGCAATTTCTTAATCCTCAGATGCTTGGACACCGGAATCCATGTTGCAACTCCCTTGCAGTTTTTACTGGTGACGCATAAAGCCCCAGGGTGCAGTGGCCGAGTCCAGAGATAACATTATCTTAAAAGACCTGACCCCAGAAAGCGTGTCAGCTCTCAGACCTGCCAGACCAGCTCCCCATTTCCTTTGTTCTTCTTCTTGTGTATCTAGAACACCTTCTGCCGAGTCTAGGAACCGGGAGATGGCCTTTGGACAGGAGTCTGCCATCCGCCCGGAATGCCAGCATTCTGAATAAACCTGCTTTTCTTTCCACAAACCTTGTCTCTTAATTTTTTCAAGAGGCAGGCAGCTGGACCCTTAGCATGGTACCATTTCTGTGAAGTTCCCATCACCTTTATTGTCAAACTTTTATTTAGTGTTTTCCTTTAAACAAAATGTTTATTCTGGAATAATTTTAGATTTACAGAAAAGTTACAGATAGCACCAAGAATTCCCATATGTCCTTCACCCAGTTTCTCCTAATATCTTACATCACCGTGGTACATTTGTTGAAACCAAGAAACCAACATTTGTACATGGGTGTTAACTAAACTCTAAGCTTTATGCAAATTTCACAAGTTTTTCCACTAATGTTTTTTTTCTGTTCCAGGATCCAATCCAGGATCCTAGATGGCAGTTAGTTGTCCTATCGCCTTAGTCTTCTCTGGTTTGTGACAGTGTCTCAGAATTTCCTGGTTTTCACAACCTTGATGGTTTCAAATAGCACTGTGAGGTATTTTGCAGGATACACTTGCATTTGGGTGTATCTAATATTTTTCTCATGATTAGAATGGGCTTGTGAGTCTTGGGGAGGAAGACCACAGAGGAAAAGGGCTCTTGTCATTACATCATATCAGGAGTACATACGAGTAACATGACTCCTTGCTGGGGATGTTAACCTTGATCACTTTGTTAAGATGCTGTCTGCTTTAACAGTAAAGTGACTATTTTTCCCTTTCCCCTGGAATCAAGTCACTACGTCAAGCTCACCCTGACGCTCCACTTCCTGGAGGAGAAATTTTGCCTCTTTCCTCCGTATTTATTTAATCATTTTATATATATCGGTATGGACTCATGTGTATTTGCTTTGTACTTTAATTATAACCTAATACTACATTATTCATTGCTGGTGGGAATGCAAAATGTCAAATCTTTCCAGTTTTGCCGACTGGGACCTCTTGCAGGTTGACTTCTGTGTGCCCTGTTTGGCTCTCATCTTTTTTTGTGTATGTATGGTAAAAACACATAACTTAAAATTTACCATCATAACCATTTCTAAGTGTACAGTTCAGTGGTATTAAGTACATTCACATTGTTGTGCATTTTTTTGTTATTTGAGCATTTTTGTACTTTTTGGCTCTACAAAATGTTCCAGTATTTTTCCTGTACCGGCCCCTGCATCAGCCACTCTCCCAGGAGCCCTGATTCCTTTATTTGGAGAATGGTATTTAGAAACCAAGACCAGGGTGCTGAGTGTACTCATTGCTACTGAAGTGTATTGCCTTCAGGCCTTCTCAGCAGACAGAGCTAGGAAACATGTGAATATATATTGATCTATGCATACACACATCTATAATTACTTCTGTATCTCTCCATCTGTATATATATTAAACTAAATATGAGCTTATACTGTCTCCAACTCTAATTGAGCACCACAGTATTCATCTAGCATTTTCCCTTTGATTAGATGTCACTTCTTTCTCTGACAGTGAGAAACCTAGTTCCATTATCTACCATTTCCTTCCTTATTTTTTTCAACCTAGTATATATACAAAATAGTTTCAGGAGTGTTAACATGTACACTTGTGAGAAGCAAATTTACTAATGGGAGCACCATATTTATGTACAGTATTTTATATTTAGCTTTACAGTTTTGAGTTAAAACACTATTTTCCAAAGTTACTTGGGTTGGCTCCTTTTTTTCCTCCACACCTTCTTCAGTAACATGAAGATATATGGTAATCTTCACCTGTGCAATACAGTTAGATTAGTGCATTTCATCCTGGGATCCCTGACATCCCGGTTGATTTTCTTTTAATTTGCACACATTATAATTCATTCTTTATGATATACAGTTCTTTGGGTTTTTACAAATGCATGTATCCACCACCTTATCATACAAAATATTTCCATCACTCTAAAAGTTCCCTTGTGTGTCCCCTTTGTGATAAACCACTCCCCCTTCTTTGCACCCCTGGCAACCACTAATCTGTTTTCCATCCTTATAGTTTTGCCTTTCCCAGAATGTCATCTGAATGAAATTACACAATAGGTAGACTTTTGGGTCTAGTTTCTTTCACTTAGCAAAATGCACTTAAGATTCATGCATGTCGTATAGCCCAGTAGCTCATTCCTTTTTATTACTAAACAGTATTCCATTGTATGGATGCACTATAGTTTGTTCTTCCATTTACCTGTTAAAGGACATCTTGGTTTCTTCCAGTTTGCGGTGAGTATCAATAAAGCTGCTATAAATATTCATATATAGGTTTTGTATGAACATACATTTTTAATTCACGTGGGCAAATACCTAAGAGTGGATTTGTTGGGTGGTATGGTAAGTTTATGTTTAACTTTGTAAGAAGGTGCCAAACTGTCTTCCCAAGAGGCTGCACTATGTCGCATTCCCACCAGCAATGCATGTGCATTCCTATTGCTCTGCATTCTCACCTGCATTTGGTGTTGTCAGTTTCTGAATTTTAATCATTCTGTTAGGTACGTAGTGGTATCTTGTGGTTTAACTTGAATTTCTCCAATGCCAAATGCTGTCAAATATCTTTTCATATGCTTATCTGCCATCCATATAGCTTCCTCGATGAAGTGTCCATTCAGATATTTTGTCCATTTTTAAATTGTGTTATTTATTTTCATATGGTTGAGTTTTAGGTGTTCTTTGTATGTCTTGGATATGAATCTTTACCAAATATGTGATGTACACCCAGCTTTTGGCTTCTCTTTTTGTTCTCTTAACCATGTCAATCACAGAGCAAACATTTTTTAATTTTTATAAGTCCAATTTATCAATTTTTTCATGTATTGTGCTTTTGGTATTGTATCTAACAACTTATCACCAAATCCAAGGTCACACAGATTTTCTCCTATGTTTTCTTCTAGAAGTTTTATAGTGTCACATTTTACATTTAGGTCTATGATCCATTTTCAGTTAATTTTTGTATAAGATGTAAGGTGTATGTTGAGGCTCATTTCTTCTGCATATGGGCATCCAATTGTCCCAGCACCACATGTTGAAAAGACTATCCTTTCTCCATGACTTGTCTTTGCATCTTTGTCAAAGAGACTCTCTAGAGCTGGGTGCGATCTTCCCAGCAAACAAACTCTATATAGTAGTGCCTCTACCCTATCCACGGGATATGTTCCAAGATCCCAGTGGATGCCTGAAGCCACAAGTAGCACCAAACCATATATATAAAATGTTTTTTCTATATGTACATACCTATGATAAAGGTTAATTACATAGGTGTCTCATGGGCAGCATGTCCAGTGTGGACATGCTGGACAAAGGGAAGATCCACATCCCGAGTGGGATGGAGCAAGATTTCATCACATTACTCAGAATGGTGTGCAATTTAAAACTTATGAATTGTTTATTTCTGAAATTTTCCATTTAATATTTTCAGACCACAGTTGATTGCAAATAACTGAAACCATGGAAAGTGAAGCCTCAGATAAGGGGGGACTACTGTAGTAAGGCCCCAAATGTACTAATGCTCTTGCATTTCGCTGACATTTTCATCGCCTTTATCATCATGTGTATTTTTAACTAAAACCTTTATTACTCAAGGTAGCTCGCCTATCTGTTTTTTGCAGATAAAAGAACCTGCTTAGACAGCTTTCCCAGGTCTACTTCTTTCAACTGTCTCCTAGCAGCTGAGTCCTTCTAGCAACTTAGTGGGCGTCTAACCTTAGGAAATGAGTGTTTAGGTTAATTATTACCTGTGAGTCCTTTGAAGATGAAAGGTGCTGGCAGGGCCAGTAGTAAAATAAGTGTAGTAAGAACAATACTGACCTCTTAATATCTGCTTTATTTGCATGATTTTTTTTCTTTGTTATTGTGGAGACATGGAAACTCATGAGCTGCATCAAATTATACTTCCTCAGAATGTGGAAGAAGTTGGTGGCGCTTCACAGGGTCCTGGCTGATAGAGAGGAACCTATCTTGCCATCCCAGGCAATCTATTTCTCCTTGCCCCTGCTCTGTACCATGGGACAATGTAAAGCATGTTATTAAAGCACCAGGCACAGGCCTCTCTGTAGCTCTCAAGGGCTGGACTCACACACAGGGGTGGGGGGCCAGCCCCAAGGCTCAGCTGGGCATTGCCCTAGTGTGGGCTCTGTGTGGTGACCCCACCCCCATGGCTACCCTCTGCCTGGGCACCCTTTAAAATCTACAGAGAGACAGCCATGGTTTGTGCCCTCTGCATGCCACATGGAGGTCACCAAGGTTTAGCACCTGTGCCCTCCAAGCTGCACCTGGGGGTAGCAGAAGAGCCTGGCACTGGTATTCGAAATTCAGCCAAGTTTTTTGCCACTTTATACCAAGAATTGCCTTTCCTCCCATTTCCAATACCATGTTCCTCATTTCTTCTGAGACCTCATCAGAATGGCCTTTGCTGTCCATATTTTTAACAACATTCTATTCATCCCACTTAGGTATTTTCTAAGATGAGGCTTTCTGTATAGCGCTCCTCCTTCTGAGCCCTCAGGAGACTCTCCTTTAACGGTCTGTGCAGAGCAACATAGGCTTTTACTAGCACGCACCTCATAACTCTGCCAGTCTCTGCCCATGACCCAGTTCCAAAGCTACTTCCACATTTTCAGGTATTTGTTACAGCAGCACCCCTACTTGTTGGTATCAGTTTTCAATCTTAGTGCATTTTGGCTGCTATAACAAAATACCAGAGACTGGGTAGCTTATATAAAAAATGGAAATGTATTTCTCCCAGTTTTTGAGGGTGGAAGTCTAAGACCAAGGCACCAACTCGGTCGCCTTTTGGTGAGGGCCCTCTTCCTGGCTTATAGCTGGCACCTTTTTGCTGTGTCCTCACATGATGGGAAGGGCAAGGATCTCTCTGGAGCCTCTTTTATGACACTAATACCATGCAGGAGTGTGCCACCCTCATGGTTTAAGCTCCTCCCAAAGGCCCCACCCACCTCCTAATACCATCGTCTTTGAGGGTTAGGATTTCCGCATATAAATTTGAGGGGGAACACAAACATTCCGATTAGGACACTTAAATTATATTGACTTGGACGACATGCACCTGGGACCTATCTAGGATTATGCAAAATCTCCATTTGATAACTGTGATTCAAGTCCTTTCTTAAGAAAGTATGTTGAAATGTTAAGTAAGTGAGAGTGATATTATTACAGGAAAACTTTGAACTTGCCTTAGTGCCTATAAAATGTCAAAACAACTTTGTTAACGCGAGGTAGATATTAATTACATTTTTGTGGAAACTGAGATGCAGAGAAGTTAAGTGATTTGTCCAAGACTCTACAGCTAGTAAATGGCATAATCAGAGTTCAAATCCAGACCCAATGATTCCCAAGTTCATGCCCTTTGGCTACACCATCCTGCCTCCTCTGCAATGTAAGTGGAACTAAAAGGTTGTACCTGCATTTACACCCTCTCCTCTCTGGCCAAGCTGGAGAATCCAGCCCAGGGCTATGCAAGAGAACACTGGAGGCAGCGTGGAGGGTTTGTCATGTTTTCACAGTCCTGTGTGGAGAAGGGTAGACTAGGGACCTCACTGTTAGAATTCCTAAAATCTCAGAGCTGGCTGGAGAAGCTCTGCGATTGCAGTATACATTTTATTTTTTATTTTATTTTTTTTATTAAATTTATTGAGGTGACAATTGTTAGAAAAGCTTAGTGACTACATCTAGTTTTCAGTCAGAAAATGTTAATGGCAATATTGCTACATTGGTGTTTCTAAAATATTGCGAGAAAAAAATAACTACTCTCCAATCTGATCAAGCCTCTAGAAACTACATATTTTCAATAAATACTGAGGAACATGTGAAACAAGCAAACTCCAGATTGTGGGAAACTACAGGACAAACAATCTGGTTTCTTCAGCAAATAAAATGCAAAGGGGAAATAAAAGAGGGAGGGGGAACTTAGAGATTAAAAAAAAGACAAACAAAACACAACGCATGGCTCTTGTTTGGATTCTGAGTTGAACAAGCTAACTATAAAGACACTTATAAGACAATTAGAGAAATTTGAACACTGACTAGATATTTGATGCTATTAAAGAATTATTGTAAATTCTTTTAGGTGTGTTGATAGTTATTTTTTAGAGATACATAAAAAAATTGTGATGGCTTTGGGCTTTCAACTATTTGTTTTCCCTTGTGTCATTTGTGATATTTTTCGATCTTATAACTTTAAAAAGTAACTTTTATTTATTAATTTGTGAGTAGGTAATGCATTTGCAACAAGATTC
This sequence comes from Rhinolophus sinicus, assembly GCF_057876585.1. Taxonomy (NCBI): domain Eukaryota; kingdom Metazoa; phylum Chordata; class Mammalia; order Chiroptera; family Rhinolophidae; genus Rhinolophus; species Rhinolophus sinicus. Next base: position 160,095,945 of record NC_142517.1, on the reverse strand, counting down.
AACAGATATGAAAGAATGAACAGTGAGAAACAAGTCCCTCTCCCAGCACTGTGGCTGAGACACGTAGTTTCCTAACGTGGAGGCAACTAAGGTGTATCCTGTTAGAATCAATTGATGTAATTTATTTTGTTGTGAGTAGTAAGTATAGACCCAGCCTAATTATTTCCCCAATAGTTACCCAGTTATTCTAAAACTGTTTAGTGAAATATCCAACTTTCCCCAGAAGAAATATCATTTGAAATACCATCTTTACCAAATACTAAGTTCCTATATGTATTTGATTCTACTTATGGTCTTTCTATTTTGTGTCCCATTGTCTGTTCATGATCCAGTGCCACATTTCATAACTGAATAGTTTTACAATATATTTCAATAGCTGGTAGAACTAGTCACTTTTCAGCATTCTTTCTTTTCAGAATTTTCCTTCTGTTCTTGCTTGCTCATTTTTCTATATGAACCAGATTAAGGATAGCAAACTTTTTCTGTAGAAGGCCAGATAGCAAATATTTTTGTGTCCTATACCTCGATAGCAATTACTCAACTCTGCCATCGTATAGTGAAAGCACTTAATAGAAGGCTTTAGTAATCAAGTCAGTGCTGATATTGGCTACAGTATAGACACACAGATAAATGGTACAGAATAGATAGGCTCACGTATAAGGTTAATTGATTTTTTTTAGGTTAGTTATATTTTTAAAAATTATTTATTCAATAATAATTTATATTAGGTGTATAGCTAGTGGTTAGACATTTATATAATTTATGACATGATGCCCCCCAAATAAGTCTAGTGCCTGCCTTACACTATACATAAATTTTACAATATTATTGACTATATTCCCCGTACTGTACTTTACATCTCCATGACTATTATGTAGCTACCAATTTGTACTTCTTAATCCCTTCACCTTTTTCACCCAGCTCCCCAACCTCCCTCCCATCTGGCAACCATCTGTTTGTTCTCTGTACCTATGAGTCTGTTTCTGATTTGTTTGTTCATTTATTTTGTTCTTTAGGTTCCATATATGTAAGATCATTTGGTAAGGTTAATTGATTTTTGACAAAGGTGCTCAGACAATTCAATGGAGAAACGATAATCTTTTCATCAAATGGTGTTGGAATAATTGGACATCCATATATACATAAAAAAAAGAAACATAGAAAAAAAGAATCTCAACCTAAAATGAAACTTACAAATTTTAAACTTCTAGAAGAAAACATAAGCAAAGATTTTCTTTTATATAGGACACAAAAAATATAAACCATAAAAGACAAATTGGTACATAACACTTCATCAAAGTTTAAAATTTTGGCTCTTTAAAAGATACTTATTAAGAAAAAGAAAAGCCACATACTTGAAGAAAATATTTGCAAAACACGTATCTAATAAATATATATACAATATATAAAGGACTCTCATAATTCAGTAATAAGAAAACAGCCAAATTTTTAAAATAGACAACAAGCTTAAATAAACAGTTATTTCACACACAAATGCAAAAAGATGTAGAGATGGCAAATATGGACATGAGATAATGCTTAATATTAGCTTTAGAGAAACGAAAACTAAGGCTGTAATGAGATACCACTACACAACTATGAGAGTAGCTAAAATAAAAGGAGCTGACAATACCAAGTACTCACAAGGATGCAGTGTAACATGAAATGCTCAAACATTGCTGGTGGGAATGCAAAGTGGTACAGACACATAGGACCAACCATCCCGCCTGTAAACCCATAAATGTCAGAATTCAGTGATGATGGAGACAGTTTACACATACCATCTTAGCTTGAGCTGTCCTCAGGTTTTTGTGATGTCCAGAAAGTTTCATCTGGTCTCATGCCTCAGTGCCTTTGCTCTCACTGTACCCTGCTGAGAAAATGCCTTACTGGTTCTTTCTTTAATGAACTACTGTTCATCTTTCAAAGTAAGTTCAAGCATCGCTATAGGAAGCCTTCTGTGACTACCTCCATCTGAATAAAAATTCCGTTTACTAGATTTTTAGATGACAAAAGTGACACGTGCTCATTTTAAAATAGCACAATGAAATATAATTAAAATAATAAAAAGTCCACTAACTCTCATTTTCAAACTCTAGTCTGTTGAGATAACCACTGTTAAAAGAGTTTGGATTGCGTAGTTCTGCTTTTTTCCCTAGCCAACTACAAACCTGATGCACACCTATGTACACACACATTGGGTGTTCTTTTCCTCCCCATCCACACAAAAAGACATTATACACAGGACTCTGCAATTTGCTTCCCTTTCCCCTTTCTTTTAATAATGTATCATGGACATCCTTCTATTTTAATAGCGATATTATAGTTCACAATTTGATATTTGTTGCAATGCCTACTTTTATTTATTTATTTGTTTGTTTATTTATTTATTTTTTAAGCTTGCTATGTTATCTAAGATGTCCAAAACGATGTGATTACTAGTGGTTTCTTACTCCTGCTTTAAGTGGAAATGCATTTAACAATTTATTATTTATTCTGATGTTTATTTTTAGTTTTTGCTAACTAATCTTTATCATGTTAAGATGGAATCCTGCAATAGTGGCTACTTTAAGTTTTTATTAGGAGAAGTTGCTGAATTTTTTTCAAATGACTTTTTGACATATTTCCCACTTTTCTCATTTAACTTGCTATGTTTATAGGTTTTTAGGAATGTTGAAGCATTTTGCATTCTTGAAATAAGCCTTTTTTGGTCATAGTATTATTTTGAAATACATATATATTTTTTAAAGATTTTATAAAGATGTTACTGGGGAAGGGGAATAGGACTTTATTGGGGAACAGTGTGTACTTCCAGGACTTTTTTTTTTTTCAAGTCAAGTTGTTGTCCTTTCAATCTTAGTTGTGGAGGGCACAGCTCAGCTCCAGGTCCAGTTGCCATTGCTAGTTGCAGGGGGCACAGCCTACCATCCCTTGCGGGAGTCGAACCTGCAACCTTGTGGTTGAGAGGACGCATTCCAACCAACTGAGCCATCCAGGAGCTCAGCGGCAGCTCAGCTCAAGGTGCCGTGTTCAATCTTAGTTGCAGGGGGCGGAGGCCACCATCCCTTGCGGGACTCGAGGAGTTGAACCGGCAACCTTGTGGTTGAGAGCCCAACTGGCCCATGTGGGAATCGAATCGGCAGCCTTCGGAGTTAGGAGCACAGAGCTCTAACTGCCTGAGCCACTGGGCCGGCCCTGAAATACAGTATTTTATTTATTTAGAAATTTAAATCTATGCCTATAACTGAAATTGCCTTATTGTTTCTTTTTTCTATTTACCAAGCTCTGTGCCTCTATAACACCCTAGTTATAACTCTACCAAGTACTTACTACCCTGATGAAAATTGTATATCTAAATGTCTATGTGTCAGCAACTGGAGAGCAGGGACAAGATAATATTAGACTTTCTGTCCTTTGTGTTAAGAACAATGCCTAGAACATGGTAGGAACTCAATGAATCTATGGTGAGTGAAGGAATAAACAGCTTTTAGAAACATTTTCCTGTAATCTAATTTTACCTACTGTTGGTAGCTTGCCATATATTACCTTTCTACCTCTTTTGTTCCAATGCCAGTAACATCCATGTTTCTATCTTCACCAGTTCCCTTGCAGAGATACCATTATTAAATACAATATTGCATTTAAAATGAATATACCAGAGACACATGAATTAACATGGATAGATCTCCAAAGTTTAAAGTTAAACAAAAAAGCAAGGGTATGTTTAGCACGACACTATCTATATAGACCTTTAAAAATGCAAACAATGCTATGCCCTTGGGCTGGGTATGTGCTTTTGGCTCTGAGCCCCACTCCAGCCTTTCTGTGTACTCTTCAGTATTGCAAGAGGCTGGAAACCTGTGAACGACATTTCACAGGCTCCCTTGTTACCTGGTTTCTGGTTAGGTTTTGCCAGTGTCTTGCACTGACAAAGAGATTAGAAAACAGAAGAAATGGAGAGGCCATTTTCCTTTCTGTTCCTGGCAGTGCTACCAGCAGTGGTGGCAGCAGCAGGAGAAGGTGATTGGAAACGAGCATTTCAATTGTATCAATAGTGGCTATGTTAGCAGTGGCAGTGCCAACCTGTAACAACCAAACAGAGAAGAAAGGAAGTGAGCAGATACTCTGATCTCATTCTCCTCTTCTCCTCAACCTCTTGCCAGCACTTCATGACGGCCCAAACCAACCAGAAGTCAGAAGTCAAGAGAATCCAGTGGAGCAGTCTGTACCACTCAGTTTTCTGAGTACAAAGAAAGGTGGAGAATTGATCTGTAGGGGCAAATGGATGAAATTGAACGTAGCCCCCTTATCCCATTTGTTCCATCAGCCCTTCATATGCCTTTGTAACCAGTTCTCAGTATTAAGTCTCCCTTTGTGTGAAATACATAAAATTGTTTCTATTTTTCTGACTAGACAGTGACTGATTTACTATAGTTTACAGATACAAACATATGTAGCAAAGGAACAATAACTTGCATGGAAACACTAAACTCCATATTAAAATTAATGGATACCTCTGGATAGAAGAGAACAGATAGAATTGGGGATAAATACACAGACAGCATCCTGTGTATTTGAAATATTTAATTTCTACAGCTGGAAGGTGAATATATGGATATTTTTAATGTTATTCTTTGTTTGTTATGTTATTCTCTTGTTTTTCATATGACAGAACTGGTCAGCCATCCTCAAAATTACGTGTGTGTGTATGAATAAATCAGTGAATGAACAAATGAATGAGACCTGACTCTGCATTCTGACTCTGTCATTTATAGTTATTTGAACTGAGATAAGTTAAGCTACTAAGTTCTCTTAGTCTTTGCATCTTCACCCATAAGGATAAGACTAATAGTATCTACCTTTCAGGACTATTGTGATGATTAAGTGGGAAAATACATGCAAAAGGCCCAAGCATAGTGCCTAGTGCATGGCAAGCCCTCAACAAATCATAGTTTCTTTCTTCCTGAACTTTCAGGAAGAATAGGGCTTGATTCTGACAAATTTTTAATTTCAACAATGTGCTCTGCCTCAAGGAGGTGCTTTCTTTTCTTTCTTTTTTAAAGCTAATGTTCCTTCTCTGATTATAAAAGTGGTAGTTGTTCAATGTATAAATTCTGAAAAATACAGAAACATACAGGGATGAAAATAAACATGTACTGTAATTCTATCCCCTCTTAATTGCTATAAATGTATACACACGTTAAAAATTAGAATAATATTATATAGTTCCGTGACATGGCTCTTTGCACAATATAAGGTAAGTATATGCCTATGTCAAATATTCTATGACATCATGTTTGCTAGTTGTATAATACTTAAGTATTTGGGATGTTTAGGTTTTTCTAATATTTCACAACTATAATTAATGTGGTAATAAACTTCCTTATTGATAAATCTTTGCTCACATTTCTTACTATTTCCTTGGACAAAATACTTGTGGAAATCTTGGTCAAATTGTTTGTGCATTTAATGACATCTTATGCCTATGGCTACTTTGCTTTTAAGAAAGATTGTGTAAAACGAAAGAGCGAGAAGAAAGAAAGGAAGGAAAGGAGGGAGGGAGGAAGGAAGGAAGGAAGGAGGAAGGGAAGGGAAGGAAGGAAGGAAGGAAGGAAGGAAGGGAAGAAAGGAAGGAAGGAAGGGAAGGAAGGAAGGAAGGAAGGAAGGAAGGGAAGAAAGGAAGGAAGGAAGGGAAGGAAGGAAGGAAGGAAGGAAGGAAGGAAGGAAGGAAAGGAAGGGAAGGGAAGGGAAGGGAAGGGAAGGGAAGGGAAGGGAAGGGAAGGGAAGGGAAGGGAAGGGAAGAGAAGGGAAGGGAAGGGAAGGAAGGAAGAAAAGAAAAGAGTTGTAGAGTACTACTTTTCCACATCAGGAAGTCACTTCTAAAAAGAGAAATTAGAACAGACATGGACTTACTAATAGTGGAATCTACAACAACAGATTCCAACTGGTTTGATGTTTTAAAAATATCAGTAAAAGTGCCACATTGTCACAGAGCAGAGGTCTTTCATTTTAACAGGTTGCCATGCAGAAGGACTCCAGTCAAGCTTTTAAGTGCCAACTTTTATCTGGAATCAAATAAACATAGACACCAGTTGGAGGTGATTTGTCAACCAAGTGATCTGTAGATTTTCTAATTCCAGACTCAATGGTGGTACAGTTGGAAATGATGGAAAATGAGCCAAGTTCTCGTCTCCTAGCCTAAGCCATGAACTTCTTGTCTTGAACATTCAGCTCTTACCTTTCCCCTGCCTCCAGTTTTAAGGGTCTCAAACTCACTCTGAACTGGTTAAATGAGAAAAAGAAAGACAACAAAAGTATCATCTAATTAGAGTTTCTATTCTTTGTTAATTAGTTTCATCAACTCTAACCCTCTGGCACCTGCCAGCTTCACTCTGTATCGGAGCAAATGAATTTCAAAAATAATTAAAGTTAATGAGCTGCTCTTTGTGATAAGACCTTGGAAACTTAACAGCCATAATTAGTAGGAAGTACAAAGTGTGAAAAGTGTCACTTGCTGATAAATAGAATTGCCTCATCTTGTTGATACAAGAATCCTGGTGGCATATGAAAGTGATGCTCTATGGAGTCAAAGAAGAGGTATGACTGGGTTTACAAACTGAAACTAAATTGAAGGACAAGTACCAATCGTGAGAATGATTTCCTTAGGCTAAAACCCCTACCCCCAAAGTTCCAAAATCATCACATGAAAATATTGGTAAGAATTCATGGCAAAGTCTCTGTCAACCTCTGAGGGTCAGTCATCCAGCCAAAGTAGGGCATAAAACTTTCCATTCCTTAGTAACATAAATGATGGGAACTCATTGGGAACTCTTGGGAACTGAGTCGAACACTACATTGGTGGCAGCTCTCTGTGAGTTCAGTTTGGGCAAGATTTTTCTGTGTTGATTTATTGAAAGCAAATGCAAATAAAGAGTCTGGAAATGGTTGAAATGGCTCAGTGGCTGGGAGGAAGTGACTGATCTGAGCATGTGAACCTCATCTATTCAGTTTATTGTTATTCATATTTAAATCATTTGACTAGTACATTAAAGCCTTCATTCTATATTTATAAGAATAATATACTTTCAAAATAATATAATTAGGTTTAAAAAATGAGATGAGTGTAAAAATTAATTAAATATAAATGGAGGAGAGACATCATCAAAATGGTGGCGTGAGGTGAGCCTCTGGAAACCTCCCCTAGAATTTACAACAAATTGAACAACTATAACTCCACAAAGGACTCCCTGCACAGCAGACAGGCAAGAAGAGTCTCACTACTGAATTCACCTAAAGGTGGTGAATCGCGCAAGCAGGGGTGGGGGGGGGAGGGAGAAGTGCGGAGACGGAGCCACACGGGTGCAGGACACAGACCTAGCTCAGTGCTCTGAGCTCGCTGCATCCCGGAACTACTGCAGCTGTGGGAGAGGGAAGAACTCGGACTGCTAGGGCTCCTTTTATGGCCCACAGGGCTGAGGGGACAGCATATAACACGGCTGAACCCAACACTCACAGTAGAGACCTCGGAGCAAAGACTGAGGGAAGAAGGCTGAAAATGGCAGTTTAAGTCCTCACTGCTGCAGAAAAGGGAAGCTGTAGGCACTGAGACTAGCCGCCCCCTCCCTACCCTCCCAGAGCTCGCCATGTGCCCACCTGCCCAGTGCTACAAGCAGAACAGTAGCAGTGTCAGATCCAAAGAACAGAATATTTGCAGTTCTGAGAACTGTGGTCCGCAGACAAAGATTGGTAGCCCAACTAGTTCTGGCACAGGGAGGGAGCTGTGGAAGCCGGACTGGCTATGGTGGTGGTCACCGCCATTATTCTGGGCCAATTCCCACAACTCACCCTGCCCCTGTTGCCACCTATCTGGGCAGATCCCTGCAGGAGTAAACAGAACTGCTGAACCACACGGGCTCTGAATCTGGTGCAGGAAAAGCTTTGGAACTTCAAAAGCTCTCTGCATCCCCACAGGGACGTAGTGCCCTATGACCCAGGCGAACTGTTAACAGAGGAGAAGCCCGCCTTCCAGGGAATCCCCCCATTGTGTGAGAAGCTGGAATAGTGCAGAGAAAACATAACACTACAGTGTGAGAGAGGAAAAAAGGCTGCGGTTGGAGAGAAAATAAAACATTCTACCAAAACATACTGGAAAACAAAAGAAAGACCTCTTCCTATCAACCTGTTGCAGAACCCATTCCTGTAGATGTCTAGGAAGAGAAATAATAAATCATTAATTGCCATGAATAACCAAGGCAACCAGACAGCTCAGCAAGAAAGTGAAAAGTCTCCAGAAAATGAACTTAAAGATATGGAAATATGTGACTTAAATGAAAGAGAATTCAAGATTGCAGTTCTGAAAAAACTCAATGAGATGCAAGAAAACACAGAAAGGCAGTTTAATGAACTCAGAAACACAATCAAAGAACAACACGAACATTTTACCAAAGAGATTGAAATTTTAAAAAAGAACCAAATAGAATTTCTGGAGATTAAGAACTCAATAGAAGAAATTAAGAATGAAATAGCCATTTAGGTAGTAGAGTTGACCAGATAGAAAGAATCAGTGACATCGAAGGTAAAAACTTGGAAATGACACGGATGGAAGAAGAAAGAGACTTGAGACTTAAATGAAATGAAAGAACTCTACAAGAACTTTCTGACTCCATCAGAAAGAGCAATATAAGAATAATGGGCATACCAGAAGGAGAAGAAAGAGAGAAGGGAACAGAGAGTATATTCAAACAAATGGTTGATGAGAACTTCCCAAACTTGTGGAAAGAACTGGATCCTCGAATACAAGAAGCAAATAGAACACCTAATTACCTCAACCCCAATAGGCCTTCTCCAAGGCACGTTGCATTGAAGCTGTCTAAAATCAACGACAAAGAAAGAATCCTCAAAGCAGCCAGGGAAAAGAAGATGGTAACCTACAAAGGAAAGCCCATTAGATTATCATCAGATTTCTCAGCAGAAACTCTAGAAGCCAGGAGGGAGTGAACTGAAATATTCAAACTATTGAAAGAGAGAAATTATGAGCCAAGAATAATATATCCAGCAAAGATATCCTTTAGATATGAAGGAGGAATAAAGACCTTTCCAGACATACAGAAGCTGAGGGAATTTTCTAACACACGACCTGCACTACAAGAAATACTGAAGAAGGCTATTCGATCAGCATAAATAGAGATAATTTGTGACAACCAAAATATAAAAGGGGGGAGAATAAAGGCCTGAACTAGAATATGGGAATGGAGAAAGTAAGCATGCTGAAGAAAATGGAATACTCTAAATATCAAACTTTCTTTTACATAAACTTAATGGTAACCACTCAAAAAAAATCCAGAACTGAAATATACACCGTAATAAAAGAAGAAACATACATAAAATCATAGAATACCACCACACATAAATAATGGACAACAACAAAAAAGCAAAGACACTATGGTGACACAGTGTCACCAGAAAACCAAAGATAGAATAATACGAAATCCTCATGTATCAATAATCACCCTAAATGTAAATGGACTGAACTCACCAATAAAAAGGCACAGAGTAGAAGATTGGATCAAAAAACTAACCCAACCATATGCTGCCTCCAAGAGACGCATCTCAGCTACAAGGACAAATACAGACTCAAAGTGAAAGGGTGGAAATTGACACTCCAAGCAAATGGTATCCAGAGAAAATCAGGTGTAACCATACTGATATCAGATGAAACAAAATTCAGGATAAAAAAGGTAACCAGAGACAAAGATGGACATTTAATAATGATAAAGGGGACTACACAACAAGAAGATATAACAGTCATCAATATTTATGCCCCCAATCAGGGAACACCGAAATATACCAAGCAACTACTAATAGAACTAAAAGGAAAAATTGACCAAAACACAATTATAGTAGGGGACCTAAGTACTTCATTGACAGCTATGGATAGATCATCCAGACAGAAAATAAATAAAGAAATAAGTCCTAAATGACACATTAGATGAAACGGACATAACTGACATTTATAGAGCACTTCATCCTAGAAAATCAGATTATACATTCTTTTCTAGTGTACATAGAACATTCTTAAGGTTAAGCCACATATTGGGACAAAAAACTAGCCTCAGCAGATTTAAGAAGATTGAATTCATATCAAGCATATTCTCTGATCACAGGGCTTTGAAATTGGGTATCAATTGCAAAAAGAAAGCAGGAAAAACCACAAATACATGGAGATTAAACAACATACTTTTAAAGAACGACTGGGTCAAAGAAGAAATAAGAGGAGAGATCAAAAGATACATAGAAACAAATGAGAATGAAAATACATCCTAACAAAATTTTTGGGATGCAGCAAAAGCAGTTTTAAGAGGGAAATTTATATCATTACAGGCCTATCTCAAGAAACAGGAAAAATCCCATATAAGTAACCTCACGTTACAATATAAAGAACTAGAAAAAGAAGAACAAATGAATCCCAAGGTCAGCAGAAGAAAGGAAATAATAAAAATCAGAGCAGAAGTAAATGAAATAGAGAACAAAAATACAATAGAAAAAATTAATGTGACAAAGAGCTCATTCTTTGAAAAGATTAACAAAATTGACAAACCCTTGGCTAGACTCACTAAGATAAAAGAGAAAAGACACTAATAAACAAAATCAGAAATGAAAAAGGGGAAGTTATAACGGACACCACAGAAATACAAAGGATCATCCAAGAATACTATGAAGGACTATATGCCACCAAATTCAATAACCTAGAAGAAATGGACAAGTTCTTACAAACATATAGCCTTCCTAGGATGACTCACGAAGAATTGGAAAATCTAAATAGACAGATCACCAGAAAGGAAATTGAATCAGTCATCTCAAACCTTCCCGAAAGCAAAAGTCCGGGACCAGATGGCTTCACTAGTAAATTCTACCAAACCTTCAAAGAGGATCTAAACTCTTCCAAAAAATTCAAGAACAGACAATACTCCCTAACTTATTTTATGAGGCCGACATTACCCCGATACCAAAACCTGATAGGGATAAGACAAAAAAAGAAAACTACAGACCAATATCTCTGATGAATACAGATGGAAAAATCCTAAACAAAATTCTAGCAAATCGAATGCAACAATACATTAAAAAGATTATTCATCATGACAAAGTGGGGTTTATCCCAGGGGCACAAGGATGGTTCAACATACGCAAATCCATCAATGTTATACACCACATAAACAAAATAAAGGACAACAATCCTATGATTATATCAATTGATGCAGAAAAAGCATTTGACAAGATACAACATCCATTTATGATTAAAACACTTAATAAAATAGGTATAGAAAGAAAATATCTTAACATAATAAAGTCCATATATGACAAACCCTCAGCTAACATCATAATTAACAGTGAAAAACTGAAGCCCTTTGCTCTACGTTCAGGAACATGACAGGGCTGTCCCCTATCACCTCTGCTTTTCTACCTAGTGTTAGAAGTCCTCGCCAGAGCAATCAGCAAGAGAAAGAAATAAAAGGCATCCAGATTCAGAATGAAGAAGTTAAATTGTCACTCTTTGCAGATGACATGATGTTGTATATAGAAAACCCTAAAGACTTCACCAAAAAGCTATTAGAAACAATCAATGAATACAGTAAAGTTGCCGGGTACAAAATCAATGTACAAAAGTCCATTGCATTCCTATATACTAACAACAAAATCTCAGAAAAAGAAATTTAAAAAACAATTCCTTTTGCAATTGCAACAAAAAGAATAAAATACCTAGGAATAAACTTAACCAAGGATGTGAAAGACCTATATGCTGAAAACTATAAGACATTTTTAAAAGAAATTGAAGAAGACACAAAGAAATGGAAAGACATTCTGTGTTCATGGATTAGAAGAATCAACATAGTTAAAATGACCATATTACCCAAAGCAATACACAGATTAAATGCAATCCCCATCAAAATCCCAATGGCGTTTTTTAAAAGAAATAGAACAAAAAATCATCAGATTTGTATAGAATCACAAAAGACCCCAAATAGCCAAAGCAATCCAAAGAAAAAAGAACAATGCTGGAGGTACCACACTCCCTGACTTTAGCTTGTACTACAGGGCAACAATAATCAGAACAGCATGGTATTGGCAGAAAAACAGACACATAGACCAATGGAATAGAATTGAAAACCCAGAAATAAACCCACATAAATATGGACAGATATTTTTTGACAAAGAAGTAAAACACATACAATGGAGAAATGACAGCCTCTTCAATAAATGGTGCTGGGATAATTGGAAAGCCACGTGCAAAAGAATGATACCAAAATTAATTCAAAACGGATCAAAGACTTAAGCGTAAGACCTGAAACAATAAACTGCATATAAGAAAACATAGGTACTAAACTTATGGACCTTGGGTTCAAAGAGCATTTTATGAATTTGACTCCAAAGGCAAGGGAATTAAAAGCTAAAATTAATGAATGGGACTATATCAAATTTAAAAGATTTGCACAGCAAAAGAAACCATCAACAAAATAAAGAGGCAACCAACTGAATGGGAGAAGATTTTTGCAAACAGTGCCTCCGATAAGGGGCTAATATCCAAAATATACAAGGAACTCATGCAACTCAACAACAGAAAAAACAAACAATCCAATTGAAAAATGGGCAGAGGACCTGAAGCGACATTTCTCCAAAGAGGACATACAAATGGCAAATAGACATATGAGAAAATGCTCAACATCACTAATCATCAGAGAAATGCAAATAAAAACCACAATGAGATATCACCTCACCCCAGTTAGAATGGTTATCATCAACAAGACAAATAGTAACAAGTGTTGGAGAGGCTGTGGAGAGAAAGGAACCCTCATACACTGTTGGTGGGAATGCAGACTGGTACAGCTGCTATGGACGGCAGTGTGGAGGTTCCTCAAAAAATTAAGAATAGAATTACCATATGACCCAGCAATCCCTCTCCTGGGTATCTACCCCAAAATTCTGAAAACATTTATCCATAAAGACACATGTGCTCCAATGTTCATTGCAGCTTTATTTACGGTGGCCAAAACATGGAAACAACCAAAGTGTCCTTTGGTAGATGAATGGATAAAGAAGTTGTGGTATATATACACAATGGAATACTATTCGGCGGTAAGAAAAGATGATATAGGATCATTTGTGACAACATGGATGGATCTTGAGATTATAATGCTAAGCAAAATAAGTCAGACAGAAAAAGCAGAGAACCATATTATTTCACTGACATGTGGTATATAAACCAAAAACAACAAAAGAACAAGACAAACAAATGAGAAACAAAAACTCATAGACACAGACAATAGTTTAGTGATTACCAGATGGTAAGGGGGAAGGGGGTAGTAGATGAGGGTAAAGGGGATCAAATATATGGTGATGGAAGGAGAACTGACTTTGGGTGGTGAACACACAATGGGATTTATAGATGATGTAATACAGAATTGTACACCTGAAATCTATGTAACTGTACTAACAATTGTCAGCCCAATAAACTTTAATTAAAAAACAAAACAAAAAAACAACAACAACAAAAAAAAGAAACAAAAAAATATGAATGGAGGTAGAATTTGGTTCTGCCAAAAATTGAAAATTTGGAATGATGGGAAAATTTTCATGGTAACTATTTTTAGAATCTTCTAATTATTTCTCGAGTTTTAAATGTACTATATTTCATCAAATTTAAGAAGCTTTCAATTGTAAAATGAACTATTATTTTATCCACTGCAAAGAAACAAGAAAATACTGCCAATACTCAACTATGACCCATGCTTTCCTAGCAGTTAGAATTTTGTTTTATGTTTAATGAAAGCTCTCTTTTATACTTACTAAGCATAATTTTTAATCATATATTACAGTGCTCTTTTTCTGTGCCTTCCTGTATGTACAATAACTTTTCATTTCAATCTAAATCACACTGTAATCTTTTTGAAGACATTTTAATGACCATAAATTTTAAGCCCTGTGGTACCGACAATGCACATAACTCAGCTGCAGTGACAGCTGAGTGGCTATGACCACGTTTGTGCCTGCGTAGGCAATGGCAACGCTTTCTCACTGCATCTGATTTCGGAGGAGTCAAAAAGGTGAAAAAAATGTGCCCCTCAGAGTCAGTGACATACAGTAACACCTCCTTTAAGGTTCTTTTTAAAGATCAGTGGGGATTGTTTCCTTTCTTGTGTCCCAGGCTTTTTCGAGGAGCAGAAGATCACTGACAGGGGTGAGGTAATTTAGAAAGCCTTAAAGGAAATAAGGAAATAATGAGTTGCGTATCAGAGCACTGTGACACTTCATATTACCCTGTGATGTGTGAGGGCCTGACTCAGTCCTAGCTAGGCTGGTACAGCTGGGTGACTTCATGCAGCAACTCATCACACAATTGTGATGTACATGAGAAATTCCCAATGAACTCCAGAAGAGAGTTTATGTAGGATTCACCTTGTGGCTCTATCCCCCAAACCACGCTTTACACAAAACAGGTAATAGATGAATGATAGTTGACAGGACAATTAGTTGTAGAAAATGTACACTCTCACTCCTCAATGGAAGAATGCTCTTTCAGCAGCGATGTCCTTTATCTATGCTCACTGTGGGTAAGCATTATGAGGAGTTACTCTGAGCCCATGGATTGTTCTAACTTCTTTACATTTGTTCACTAATTTACTACTTAAAGACGCCAAGGTAGATACTGCTCTTATTTTGATTTTACATGTGAGGAAACTGAGGCACAGAGCAAGTCCCCTAACTTGTCATGATCAAGATAACTGAGAAATGTCAGAGACAGATTTGAACTGAGGCAATTGGGCTTAGCATTCACTTCAACCGTTATACTTTATTGCCTCTACCATATAACACTGAAAAGCTGTAATAAAAGAATAAAAATGCATATGGTTATCTACGATACTTAGTAAATGTATAAAATAAACCATGCTCTCTGGATTCTCAATAAACACTTGTTAATTGTCCAAAGAATGAAGCAGAAAGAAGTACTCCACAGTATGTTCAAATTCTCAATACTAAAACCCATGCTGTCGGCGCATGCACTGAAGAGGGCTGGAAGGCTGATCCTAAGGGATGAGACCTCGGCAAAAGTCACCTACAATGCATACACTACGCAGCACTCAGGAGTCCTCACGTGTGCCAGCCAGCAAAAGGTTAAGTCCAGGCCTCGTTTTGACCACAAAGCCCCTCATCTGGAGTCTCAAGTCATTGTTTGGATTCAGCAGGGTGCACTCCGTAAGTTAATTAAACTGAGAGGAAGTGAATTTTTCTTTTTTAAAGAAAGGGTTATTGAGTATTAATCAGCTGTAAAGGAAAAGGTAGAAAGCCAAGGGAATCCATAAAAAGAGCCTTGCCCTGTAAGCACAGTTGCCTTACCTCTGACCTCCATAACTGAGAAAGAATTTGGCTCCAGCAATATGCTCCGTGAGCTTAGCCGCTTGAATGAATCACTGTTACTAGCAAATGAATTTTCTCTACTAAGAATGAATTCTCCTGAACGGCGGAAACAAAGGTCTATGTTCCTGAATGGCTCTAACTTATGTGGAAGATTGCTAGGATACTACAAAATCTGCCCCTCCACCCTTCACCCCTTGCATGGAAGGTGCAAGCTGAGGTATTATATTTAGCCTCTGGTCCTATGAAACAAAACTCACAGAAAGGCAAAGCCGGCCTGGCAAGTGATATGCCCAGGGTGAAACGTGAAACCTCCCTCACAAATACGGAGACACACATAAGACGGGCAAGTAATAATGAAGGAGCGACTTATTTATTATACTACATCATACCTTTGAGATAATCCACATGACTGAATTATTGATTTTTGATTGTATCAGAAAACGGTATTTGGGGGCAGGCAAAGAAGAGAGGATGAACTCTACTGATTTTGAAATCTTCTCTGAGTCAGCTATAGCAAATTACTGAACAGCTGCCATAGGTCGTATTCAAAAGTTTCCATTTCTCTCATGTCAATAATCTTTGAGATTTTCCCATTAAAAATGTTATAATATACCTCACTGTAAAAACTGATAGACGGTCCACTACCATTGCTAGTATTACCATTTCTATCACTACTCAGTACAAACTCTTGATCAGTTTGCCTTTTGTAAAAACATATTCCCACATGGTGAGTTGGCTGGGAATGGGTTTATATTACTTCCTCCGGCCCCAAGGAAACTATTTAGAGGACTGTTGCAAATTCTTGCATCACCTCCAGGTCGTATCTAATCACATGGTTCTATATAAATATATCATTGGGAGAAGTACTCCATTTTGTCCAGTCAGATTCTATCCCATTTAGTGTTCTGACTGCATTCTAACTACTTCAAATGAAATATTCCTAATCTTCTGAATACTGAAAATGGAATCTTTTTGAAGAAACAAAAACCAAATAGTTATATAAGTAACAATATTACTGTAGTCCATTTATTTACTTTGGCAAGAGCAGTCCCTGGCTCATAGTAGATACTCAATAAATATTTATCAACTAACTAAAGCGTAAATGTGTGGTGGATATCAGTAATGCAGCTGGACATTTTTGAGACAGCCCCAACTCCATACTATCACTCATTGTTGTCTAGTCTTTTTTTTTTCTAAATGATGGCTTCTGGACCGCTCTGGGTCTTCCTGTGCTCCGACCCTGCTATGACAGCCAACGTCCAGGTAGTCACCTGGAGAGCCACTGCAGTTCCCCCCACAGCCTTAGGAACATGGGTTCCACATCCCTCTCCTTTCTGTGTTCTGGAGTGGGTTACCAGGGACTGAAGGTGCAGGAAGTGGGGAGCATGTGGGCTTATCCTCTAGGTCCAGGAACCCTTATAGACCTTTCTTGGGGACTCCCTCTCTCTTCATCCTTTCACCTGTCACTTCTTCTCCATCTGTCACCTTTAAGGTGGCAGCAGCTATGCCTATAGAAGAGAGCCCAGAGATAGTCCCAACAGAAAAATGGACATAGGACATGGACAGACAGTTTTCTAGGGAAAATACACAAATCTCCAAGAAAATATACAAAAGAACAAATCCCACTGGTTGTCAAAGAATGAAAAATTAAAAGTAACAGGATATACATATTAGAAAGACAAAAAGTAAGAGGACTGAGGGAGAGGATGGGAAAAAACCATTCCTATTGTTTGGAGGACAATTTGGAATATGCATAAAATCCTTAAAAGAAGGATACTGTTAAATTCAGGAATTTCATGTCTAGGAATTTTCCCTAAGGAAAAATAACAGCATATATATATATATACCTCTATGTTCAATACAGCAATGTTTACAATAGCAAAAAATGAGAGTTTGGGTAAATAAATTTTGCTGTATTCTTACAATAGAATAGTATGTGATCATTAACATGATGATATACATGCCCACATATTTATGTGTGTGCGTGCGTGTGTGTGTGTGTGTGTGTATATGACATAAAAAGGTTTTTTGAATATTGTGTTCAGTGAAAAAGCAGACCAACGGAACAGTTGATTGGATGGGATCGTACTTTTTGCAAAAAGATTTCTAGCATATTTATGTTAAGACAAAAGTCTGGAAGGATATATACAAAATATTTATGGTGGTGAGAGTATGAAAGATTTACATTTTAATCTTTCTGCTAATATGTATTTATACTTTCTGGCAAAGTATGTGTGCATTTGAGTAATAAAAAATAATTGCGCGCTTGCAGTGAAAAAATATAGGTAAGTTTTCCTTTGCTATTCCTAATAAGAAAACTCACAAAATTTTGGTATTTTAAAGCTGAATGCTTTCTTAAAGAATATGTTAACCCCTTATCTTACAAATAAGTGAACTGAGTCTCTGGGAAGTTAAGTGACTTGCCCAAAGTTGTCACTCCAGGCCACATTAGAGTGAGGGGCTGAAAAAGAAACACCTACATACACAATTTTTTCCTCCAGTTCTCTCCTGCTCTTGGGTCTTTTCTTTACTTCAACACAGAACACTTCTGGTCGCCAACTGTGTGGAGATTTTTCCCCACACCAAGCAATTCTCTGCAACACCAGTTCGGTGTCCTACAGTTGAACTCAATTCTGACACTATCTACTCAGAGATAATGTCAGATCCTACAGTTTAAGGTCTCCATCCCACGAGACTGTTCTCATTCCACTTCAGATGTTCAGATCACCAAGGAGCAGGTCTCAGACTACCCACAACTTCTGTCCAATTCGGCTACAAATCAGAGGTTCCCAAGATCCCCTCATTAAGTTCAATTATGTAATTTGCTAGTGTAGCTTATGGAACTCAGGGAAACACTTACTTACATTTACCAGTTTATCAAAGGATATGATAAAGGATACAGATGAAGTGAGATACAGAGGGCGAGGTTTGGAAGGGTCCCAAGAGCAGAAGCTTCTGTTTCTGTAAAGTTGGGGTGCATTATCTTCCCAGCATGGATGTTGTTCATTAGCCTGGAAGCTCTCTGAACCCCATAGCTTGGGGACTTTATGGAGGGCTTCGTTACACAGGCATGACTGATCATTAAGTTCATTTTCAGCCCTCCTGCCTTCTCAAGAGAATGGGGGGTGGGGCTGAAAATTCCAAGCTTCTAATCATGGCTCAGTCTTTCCAGTGACCAGCCCTCATTCGGGAGCCATCCAGGAGCCCACTCAGAGTCACCTTATTAGAACAAAAGACACTCCTATCATGCAGGAAATTACAAAGTTTCAGGAGCTCTGTGTCAGGAACCGGGGGGCAGAGACCTATATATATTTCTTATTAGAAATCACAGTATCACAGGGACAGAGTCGGAATCTGAACCCAGAGCAGCAGGACATTGCTCTTTCTAAAGTGACATGGTACTTCTGCAAAGGGCCCAAACAGAGAAGTGTTGCCAAGAGGGCTGTATGTTTTATGCAGTTCAGTCTGTGGGCACAGCCATTCACTGACTCTCCATAATCTTGAAAATGGCCCAGACCACGGCCTGCTAAACAGCTGAAAGAAAATGCTCAGTGTATAAAAAATGCTGTACCAGTTTGCCTGACAAGTCATATTTTCCCATTTGGCAGGTGCTGTACCAGTCTGCCTGACAAGTCATATTTTCCGATTTGGCAGGTGAAATCCTCTCTAGAAAAATGCTATGTTATAAAGAACTCCCTTCTCCGAGGTGTCAATGACATCTTTTATGAGGAAGGCTCTAAGGTGATAAACTAGATGCCAAGAATAATTAAGCAAGCCGTACAACCAGGAGGAGACTAAATGGACCAGCCTCCATTCAGTGTAGGCTGGACCAAATGAATAGATCAGCTGAGATCAATAAAAGAAAAAAGTAATTAGAGATTCTTATTCATGCGTGCTGCCCTTGCCATGAGGTTAGTTCTCGAGGTGACATCGGGAGGCTTCACTAACTCAGCTTTGGGATCTAGGCGACATTCTGGATTGATTTCTGCATCTTTATATCTATACTGGGGACAGTTAGCCTACATGTGGTGGAGCTCTTAGTGCACCCTGCCATCACCCTTCCAGTTTCCTGATTACTCCAAACCTCCCAGAGGCTTCCTCCAGGGACTTATACCAAAATCCAGTACGACTTAAAATCATTTTCTTCTGGTCAGGCAAAGGGCCATATTAACATTGTTGCACTGGGTAGAGGAATATTTTCAGTTCAGTAACAGTAACACCTTCAGTTACTGAGTTCATCTGACAGCTGTATGCTTTTCCTGAAGTAGTCTTTTGTACTGTTCCCTTGAATTCATCTTTTCTCCTTGCTTTCCAGGGGGCCCTGAGCTAGGAGGGCTCAAGTATGTCTGGGCGACTTACACAAACAGTGAACCCTATTTGCATTAGTTTGGATCAGGTTGGGCTGCATGTAACAGAAGAAAGCATAACATCTTGCTTAAATTGAGAACAGTTTCTCGTCAGTGATTCTCCATCCTGGCTGCACCTGAGTATCAACTGGCAGGCTTAAAACTATTGATGCTTGAGCCTAAGCCACAGAGATTCTGATTCTGTAGGGCCTAAGCATTAGATTAAAAAAACAAAACAAAACAAAAAACACCTCTATTCAATATTAGCAAATCGAATTCAGCAATACATTAAAAAGATCATACACCATGATCAAGTGGGATTCATTCCTGGTATGCAAGGTTGGTTCAATATCCA
Organism: Rhinolophus sinicus; assembly: GCF_057876585.1. Classification (NCBI taxonomy): domain Eukaryota; kingdom Metazoa; phylum Chordata; class Mammalia; order Chiroptera; family Rhinolophidae; genus Rhinolophus; species Rhinolophus sinicus. The sequence continues at coordinate 160,075,833 of NC_142517.1, read as the reverse complement.
TAAATCAATTAACATGATATACCACATTAACAAAATGAAAAATAAAAATCATGTGGTCACATTAATAGATGCAGAAAAAGCATTTGACAAAATCCAACATCCTTTTATGATAAAAACTCTTAACAAAGTGGGAATAGAGGGATAACATCTCAACATAATAAAGGCCATATATGATAAACCCACAGCTAACATCATTCTCAGTGGGGAAATGCTAAAATCATTCCCCTTAAGACCAGGAGCAAGATAAGGATGTCCACTTTCACCACTTTTATTCAATATAGTACTGTAAGTTCTAGCCACAGCCATCAAGCTAGAAAAAGAAATAAAAGTCATCCAAATTGGAAAGCAGGAAGTAAAATTGTCATTATACGCAGATGACATGATACTACATGTAGAGAACCCCAAAGATCCCACCAAAGAACTATTAGAACTGATAAATGAATTTTGTAAACTAGCAGAAATTAAATATTAATATTCAGTATTTGTGTCTTTGTATACATCAATAATAAACTATCAGAAGGAGAAATTAAGAAAACAATCCCATTTACAATAGCCTCAAAAACAGTACAATACTTAGGAATAAATTTAACCAAGGAAGTAAAAGACCTGTACTCAGAAAATTATAAGACACTGAAGAGAGAAATTAAAGAAAACATAAATAAATGGAAACATATACCATGCTCATGGATAGGAAGAGTTAATATAGTGAGAATGTCCATACTATCTAAGGCAATATATATTCAGCACAATCCCTATCAAATTACCAATGACATTTTTTACAGACTAGAACAAATAATCCTAAAATTTACCTGGAACTATAAAAGACGCTGAATAGCCATGGCAATCTTGAGAAATAAGAACAAAGTGGGAGGTATAACAACACCTGACATCAAATCACACTACAAGGCTACAGTAATCAAAACAGCACGGTATTAGCATAAAAACAGACACATAGATCAGTGGAACAGAATAGAGAGCCCAGAAATAAATCCATGCCTATATGGTCATTTAATCTATGACAATGGGAGCAAGAATTTACATTGAGGTAAAGACAGTCTATTTAATAAATGGTGCTGGGAAAACTGGACAGATACATGCAAAAAAAAATGAAACTGGCCCACACTCTTATGCCATATACAAGAATAAATTCAAAATGGATTAAAGACTTAAATGTAAGACCCGAAACAATAAAACTCCTAGAAGAAAATATAGGAAGTAAATTTACAGACATTACCCTTAGCAATATTTTTATTGATATATCTCCTCAGGGAATATATCAAGGGAAGCAAAAGAAAAAAATAAACATGTGGGACTACATCAAACTAAAAAGTTTCTTCATACCAAAGGAAACCATCAAAAACCAAAAAGTCATCCTACCAAGTGGGAGAAGATACTTGCCAGTGATAACTTTAATAAGGCGTTAATATCCAAAATTTATAAAAACTCATACAACTCAATATAAAAAAACAACAACAAACAAGCCTAGTAAAAAAATGGGCAGAAGACATGAAGAGATGTTTCTCTAAAGAGGATATACAGATGGCCAACAGACACGTGAAAAAATGCTCAATCTCACTAATCATTAGAGAAATGCAAATAAAAACCACAATGAGATACAACCTCACTCTAATCAGAATGGCTATCATCAATAAATCAACAAACAACATGTGTTGGTGAGGATATGAAGAAAAGGGAAACCTCATACACTGTTGGTAGTATTGCAAATTGGTGCAGCTACTATGAAAAACAGTATGGAGTTTCCTCAAAAAATTAAAAATAGGACTACCTATAACCCAGCAATTCCACTTCTGGGTATTTATCCAAAGAAACCCAAAACACGACTTAAAAAAGATATATGCACACCTATTTTCACTGCAGCACTATTTACAATAGCCAAGATACAGAAACAACTTAAGTGTTCATCAAACACTAGTGGATGGGGAGGCCAGATGGCTCAGTTGGTTAGAGCACGAGCTCTGAACAACAGGGTTGCCAGATCAATTTCCACATGGGCCAGTGAGCGGTGCCCTCCACAACTAGATTGAAGGACAATGACTTGGAGCTGATGGGCCCTGGAGAAACACACTGTTCCCCAATATTCCCCAATAAAATTTATGCAAAAAAAAAAAGACAAGTGGATAGAGAAGATATGGTACGTATTCGTACAGAGGGTGCCAGAAAAATGCATACACATTTTAAAAAAGGAAAAAACTGTTTTAAAATTGTAATACTCAATATATACCGATAACAAAAGATGAATATAAGTCACATTTGATTTCTGTAATTACAAGAGGTGCCCAAAGTGGTTACCATCAGCGTCCAGACACTTCTGACTATGGTGAACTACTGCTTGAGCAACGTTGACCAAAGTGTCTATCTATATTTTTTTGACACCCCTGGTATATACAATAGAGTATTATTCCGCCATAAAAAAGAATAAAATCTTACCATTTGCGACAACATTGATGGACCTAGAGGGTATTATGCTGAGTGAAATAAGTCAGACAGAGAAAGACAAATACCATATGATCTCACTTACATGTGGAATCTAAAAAACAAAATAAATAAACAAACAAAGCAGAAACAAATTCATAGATACAGAGAACAAACTGGTGGTTGCCAGAGGGGAAGGGGGCTAGAGGTAGGGTAAAAAAGCTCCAAGGTATTGCACAAGTCCACACAACACAGTTGGAGTAGCAAGGGTGTAGACTGCATAAAAGTACAGGTAGGTAGTTAGTAAGCAATTGAATAGCTATGTCAAAAGAAGATTGATCAATGGGTCACTGTCATCCTGGGGGGAGGTTTCTGTGGTTGGGATCTGGTTTTGTTGTGTTTAAGAATATTAATAGTGGCTTAGACATTTATGGGATACTTATCAAATTTTCAGAGGACATTGAACTGGAAGAGAGAGCTAATGACAGAATCAGCATCCAAATAGCTTTCAATAGGGCCTTTTTCTCTGGCTCAGCAAGAATAGATGGCTCCGTGTCACATTCTTTTAGAACCTGCTTTCCAGTTGGCCATATAACTAACTGGATTCATAGGCAAAGAACGTGGACTCCCAGTCTCCTCATCTGTAAAATGAATGGGGTTATTACTTTGAATTCTGTTAGTTGCAAGTGACAGAAAACTCAAACTAATATAAGAGAAAAAGAAATGTGTTGTCTTCTTTGGGCATAGTTGGATCCAGTAGCTCAAACTATATTATTAAGGTCCCAGTTCCTTATCGCTCCCCCTTCCCTTCTTTCCCCTCTGCTTCCCTCCCTCTCTCCATTTCCCCTCCCCCTCCTTCTTCCTGTTCAGAAGGACATCCCCTGTCTTCAGGTTGCCTGCAGACTTTGTCATGTCCTGGGGAACAGGGCACCTGGCAGTCTCAAGGCTTGCTACTTTAACAAGAAGTAGTTATCATAGAAAAGACTCTAAATGGTCCTGTGGGATCACACTTCCACCTCTGTACCAATCACTGAGGCCAGAGGGATGGTGTACTATCATTGATTCAGCCTAGATGATGTGCTTACCACTAAGGACGGAAGGACTGGGAGACCATAAAGGAGGCTCCAGTCCACACACCGACTAGGAAAGGTTCCCCTGAAGTATGATGCTGAGTGTCTCAACATGTTCAAGCAAATACCCAGCAAATTCTCACACCCAAACTTTACAGAATGATCAGGGCACAATTCTTTACAATACAATGCTGTAAGCAGTCAGAGTTGGCAGGAGATGAGTCGTTTGCTATTCCTGAACTAGAGAACCTCTAAAGTCTCATTTTGTAAGACTGCAAGCTATGATTGCATGTAACATATTGTCCAGTAGCAGGATTTTTCTGGAGAAAATTTACTGAACTCCAAGGGTTGGTGGAATAGATACTTAGGTTGTTGACTAATCCTCAAATCACATTTAACGCTCCTACGAGTCAGGTCTTGGTGGAGGAGTGGCCTCCTTGCTCCCTTCTGGAAGAGTGCTTGCCCCCAGTTTGCTGAGGACCCTGTTCCCAGCCCCTTACAGCCCCAGACGACTGGCCCCAGATGACGGGAGGCTCCATGAAGAAGTAGGCTGCTACCCTCTGACTGGCATAGCTTGGCCTGAAAAGATGATTTGAATTTCTCACAAGCTATCTTGGGAATTGGAACTAAAAGATACAGAGGGAAATCCCAGTGACTTGTGGGTGCTGTGGTGTTCAGTTCTGTAGAAATTAAGTACAGGGTGCAAGGTAAAAAGATAAGCAGAGGATGCTGATTGAGACTGAAAAAAAAAATAGAGCAGATGCACAGATAGGAACAAAGACACAGGCTGAGGCCAGTGGTCTTAGGAGAGAGGGAGAGAGAGAGAGAGAGAGAGAGAGAGAGAGAGAGAGAGAGAGAGAGAGAGAGAGAGAGAGATGCACAAGCGATAGCTGTGGCTATTTGGCCAAATAAGCCATGGGCTCTGCCCGTGAAACGGTTGCTCTCCTGGAGCTTATCTGTGTCCTTCCCAGGCTTGCCCTGCTTTCTGTCTTGGCTAGTTGTGAGCAAAAGTCAACTTCCTGTAGGTGACCCTAGCATTGGGGATGACCCAGGTGATAGATATCTTAAAAGATAAATTAAAGACATGAGATGAGAGTTGGTGGGGGTGGGGGAGACGGGGACAGTGCTGTTGGCACCAGCCTGAGTCTGAGGCGGTAGTGGAGAATGAGCCCCTCGTGGCGGAGGGGAGCTGTGACCTGGGCAGCGTAGGGTTGAAATCAGAGGGAAGAGAGAACTCCCTTCTGTGGCATCAGAGAGGAGACCGAGAGAGTCAAGGGCATCTAGCATGGGTAGAAATGACATTGGGAATTCTATACCACATGCAGTGACAATGAGATCTTTCCAGCGTTCTGGGATTAGGTCAAGTCCTGCTGTTCTGAAAAGGGCTGGAAAGCAAGGTAAGAATCCATGCGAGGGTAGAGAGAGCCAGCAGGGGTACCGGTGATTCTCAGTCATGGGCCAGCTAGCTCATTCACAGTTCTTTAACTGTTTGGCCTCTGACAGCCTAACCACCTGAGCTCAGGGCCCCATTTCATTAGGTATCTACCTATCCTAAAGATTTCTTTGAGGAGCTAAACACATCCTGCAAAGGGCAATCAGCTTACTGTAAAACCCAGAAATAGTCTAGGTTCCCCGGCCCAGTGGTAATGTGTTCGGCTATTAGTTAGGACTCTTTGGTCATAGCTAGTGGAACCCACTTCATTTACAATATTTATTCCACAAGTATTATTGAGAGTCTACTGTGTGTTTGGACCTGGACTTACATTGGAAAGCGGATACCACAAGAAAACCCCAAATCAAATAAATATATAACTATAAGTCATAGTAACATCTATGAAGATTAAGTACAGGGTATTGCGAGGGAATAGTGGAGATGGTGCAGAAGGACAGACTTTAGATTGGGCACTTGGGTAAGGTCTCTTTGAAGCACAGGCATGTGAGCTGAGACCAAAAAGACGAGAAGATATTATCTGGGGGAAGAGGATTTCAGGTAATGGGAATACTATGGGTAAAGACTGTAAGGAGGAAAATATATGGTTTGAGCATAATGAGCAAGGAGAGCAGGGGCAGAAATGAAGACTGAAAGGGGGTCCAGATCATGTGGGGCCTTGAAGACTGCTGTGTAACAAGTTACCCAAAACTTAGTGGCTTAAAACTATAAACACTCATTATCCGCACGGTTTCCATGCGTCAAGAATTTGGAAGCAGCTTTGCTGGATGGTTCTGTCTAGGAATCTCAGAGGTTTTAGTTAAAATGTTGGCCTGGACTTGACAGCGGCTGGAAGAGCTGCTTCCCAGGTGGCTTGCTCCCATGGCTGCCAAGAAGAGCTGGTTGATCGTGGGAGGCCTCAGCACCTTTCAACTTGGGCCTCTCCACAGGCTGCTTGAGTGTCCCCAAGATGTGGCTGTTGAAGTCCCCCAGAGTGGGCAAGGTGTAAGAGAACAAGGCAGGGTGGCAGTGCCTCTTATGACTTGGTTTCAGAAGTCACACACTGTCAGTTCCACCCCATTCTCTTTGTTAGAAGTGAGCTACTAAGTCTGGCTCACATTTCAGGGGAGGGAAATCAGCCTTCGCTCTGTGAAGGGAGGAGTGTCAAAGAATTCGTGGATCTATTTTTAAAGCACCACCAAGGCCATGATAAGAGGCCAGTTGAAGCAGAACTGAGGGCTTTGTTGTAAGTTTGTGGAGGGTTTGTGGAACCCTAGGGCAGGAAGAAATGAACCTGAGCCTCAGCCAGGATTGGGCTTGGAATGCTGTCAGAACACTTCACTTTTATCTCTGGTCCTCTCATCCCATTGATTTCATTCTCTTTTCTCTTCAGTTTGGCTTTCTTGCTTCTCCTATACCCAGGTAACGTTTACCCCCCACTCCACCCTCCTGCCCCTATGATTGCAAAACATACATGACCAGCTAAGTTCTCAGTCTCAATTCCAAATTCCTGGGTCCAGCTTTGGTTAGACATTCCCTTCAGGTCCACTCAGTTATGGCCAAGGCAGTGGCGACTTTTAAGTATAAACTTGGCCGCTAGTGGCCCAAAGGCAGTGAAGAAATTTCCTGAGAGCAGGAGAGCTGGGCACCATCCCAGTGTGTCTCCTTCAGCCTTCGTATCCATCTTGTCAGTCTGACGTTTCACCCCACACAGCCAGTAGATTTTTTTTTTCAGTAGATTTTTTTATAGGTGGTGTTTCTATCAATTGAAATCTTCGAAAAGTAGGTGAGACTTTGATCACAGGATTTTGAAAGTATAATAGGGTTTGCTCATTAAAATGGCCCTAAGGAAAGACTCATGAAGAATTTTATGGGATGCTTTTGGAGACTATTAAATAAAATGGTTTAGTCATAAACAGTTGGAGTTAATCAATTGAATACAAATATAAGAGGGCTGTTTCAATGAGCTGGCCTGTGAAAGTCTTATTAAAATTAGAAATTGGAGCTAATACTAGCAATGAGACGGAGTATAAACAAAGATCTTAACAGACTTATTAAAGTGGTTTCCAGGGCAACTGACCAGTGAAAGTCAGGAGCTTTTCTTTTGCAATAGCTGAAGAAAATGAGGGCATTAAAAGCTAAGTCTCCATGCTGTCATTGTGGCCATTTTCAGGCAGGGCCTTCCATTCTTCCAGCAGGGAAGTCAGGATGGTGGGCAGTTTCATGGCCTATACCCACAGTCTCAGGAAGGTAACTTGACAAGGTGCAGCTTGTGGCATCAGATTTCAGAAGCCACTTGACCTCCCCTTGGCTGAGGTACTTTAACATGGGGAGAAAAATCTTTTATTCACTCTATAGAGGTGATTTTACAGAGCGATTATCACTGGAAAGGTAACAAAGGGGCTGGCAGGAGATACTATCTTAAAAGCAAGCTTTGTTCAGACTTGCACTGAACCTCTAAAGATGAGAGGGGTAAGAAGGCAGGAAAAGAGGTTAATGGGACTGAAAGCAAACTTTGAATCCCTAACACTTTAGCCTGGAGTCAATTCTGAATGAGAAGTAAGTTTCTCTGAACAAAAAATGTCTGGGGAAGGTCTAAGGTGGCCTAGTTTAAGAGGGGGAGAAATATTGTTTTCAAGTACTTAAATGTAAGAAATATTTTAATGGGCTTCACCTATAGAAAATAAAGGTTCCTGAGAAGTGGCTGTAGCAGTACGTTCTAGTCCAGGGTCAGGTTACTGAAAGGCAATGCTGGCGATGGAGCTGGCCACCATATTTAAGAAGCTCTGAAGGGCGGATAGAGCTGGGTTTGTTTCAGGTGAGGCGAGGGAAGTTGACTTAGTTGGAGTCTTCTTTGTGACTTATTGTATTTTCGCATAGTAAACAAAATCTTAGAAATCTTCCCTTTAACTTCACTGATTGTTCTTCTAATGCCATTCACAAGGCAAGGCAATCCATCTAATTAAGTGTACTTGTATAGGCAGGTGTTCCCATTAGAGAAATAAAAATCAATGGAAGATTGTGTTAATTTTCACAGCCGCCAATATTGGCCCACCTTATTGGACTGTTATTATATAGTTAGTTTGCTTCTGTTTATCTGTTGGTACTTTTTTTTTTTAAGGATAGCATTAAGTGTAATTATCAAGTAATCTTCAGGGCATAAAAAGGAGCTTCATTCAACTCCTCGGTAATAACAGTCATTACTGTACTCCCTAAAAACAATAGGGTAGTTATTTGCCGCTTCCAAAGAGCTCCCCAATCCGGAAAACTGCAAATTATATAGTAATGATTATTGAGGTTCTGTGGTAACTCCAGTCATAATTTCGATGTAATTGGTAGAGCACAAATAGCTATGAATTATTTCACATATACAACATATTTATAGGGAACTCACACAGTTAGTTATTTGTGGTATGCATAATAAAGCAAAACTTGAATGTTAATTTAATGAAAATTACCTTATACCCCATTTTCATGTGAATGGATACCATCTGTTTCAAGGTGCTAGCAGGAAGTAAAATAAAAATAAACTTTGAAAATACAACTATTTGTTGTTTTCCGCCTTTTCAAATCTAATGTTGAAAGCCCATGCATCAACAAGAAACTTTGATACAACATTGTTTTCCAGGGCAGGGGGTTATCAGAGACATTAACAGACATTAATGAAGAGCATTAGGATTTTTTTCCTTGAGCATAGTAAGCTAAGAAAGCTCTCGGAATCCGATTTAAGATTTCAGATTTTTCATCTTTGTCTAAATTGAAGATCATCCAGTAGCAAACCCTCAAACTAGAGTTTGATTACAAGTAGTTTTCTGGGGAGGTGATCCCAGAAAACACCAGTGAGAACATGAGCTCAGGAGGGGAATGAAGTGACTAAAGCAGGATTATTACTGTGGGCAACTGAAGGTCAGTGACACTGGGGAATCTGGAGATGATGAGGAAAGAACCTCAGACTTGTCCAAGGCATGGAAATCGGGATATTTACCCACACTTCCTTATCTGGAATGGCTGGGGGATGCTTGCAGGCACTAACTCTCCAGGCTTGCTTTCAAAGCAGGACAAGCAGGCTGAGAGTGCTTCCTCAGACAGAAAACCAATTCTCCAAAGCACCCCTAACCTGAATGTTGCTCATATGTGGCAGACTTTTTACTGAAGGTTTGGGGTCATAGAGGGGATTTATAGCTAAATGAACAGAACATTTAAATGGAGTATTAAATATTGCTATTCTTAAAGGTCTTTGCTATCCCTCCCTAGAGAATTTCTCACCAGCCATTCTTCCCCTTACTGTTTGTTATAGGTTGAATGGCATCCCCCTAAAAAAAAGACATGTTGGAGTCTTAATCCCTAGTACCTCAGAATGTAACCTTATTTGGAGATAATGTCTTTACAGAGGAAGTCAAGTTAAAATGAGGTCACTAGTGTGGGCTCTAATCCAATATGACTGGGTGTTTATAAGAAGTGGGACATTTGGACACAGACAGACACGCATAGAGGGAAAATGATAAGAAGAGATACAGGCGGAAGATGGCCATCTACAAGCCAAGAAGAGAGGCCTTTCCTCAGAACTCTCAGGAAGAACCAACCCTGCCAACACCTTAATTTTGGACTTCTAGCCTTTAGAACTGTGAGACAATAAATTTCTGTTGTTGAAGCCACCCAGTCTGTGGGACTTTGTTACAGCATTCCTAGGAAACCTATACACCATTACATCCAGATCCCCCCTCCACCACGGCCTTTCTCTTTCTCTCCTGTATTCCAACACTCTTGATCTTTTGCACAATAGAAGAAGAGCCCAGTTTTCTGTCATTTTATTATGAAAAGCAACTGAATTCTCTTTAATTTGTTCCCATCTAGGTTAATCCACAAAGAGCCTAGTTGTTCATAACCAATCTAATCCATTAGGCTGCTTTTTCTAAAAGAAAGTTCTCTCACCCCCAGTCAATTTCCTGGCCTATTAGAATAAAGATCATATTTCCTGGCTGTCTAACACCTAGATTTGGTCATATGACCACGTATGTTCTGGCCGGTGGAATATAAACAGAAGTGTTTTGTCATGGCTTCCAGTAACCTTTCGAGAAAAATGACAGGAGGTATGAGCCCTTTACGCTCTTCTTTTTTCTGTCTTTCTTCTTGTTGGTTAGATTATAGACAGATGGCTGGGCATGGGATCGCCATGGGGTCCAGGAGGAAACCATTCATGCCTCCTAAAACAAGACAGAGGGAGCCTGGGTTGCTGAAGACTTCGGGGAGCAGAGCCACAATACTAGTCCTGGGCAGCTTATTTTTGGACTTTTATATATAAGAAACAAACTTCTTTTTAAAGCTGCTGTTCACCCCCACCCTTACCCCCAACAACTCAACCCCCTTACTGATATATTCCTTTAGCTACAGCTCCATCATATGTGTAAATTGGAAATTTCCTTTAGCGTTTGCTAGTTGAAATTTCTAAGAGAAAGATAAATCTGTCACGTCCCATCTTTTAATGCCTGCAGTACAGATGGCTGGCTTCCATTAGAGAGTTTGTTCCCTTTCTGTGTGGAATTATGGTTAGAAAGTAGCTGGGACTTTTTTTCCTAGCCTACCTTGAATATAAGTGAAACTGTGTGTGTCACTTATGAACCAGAGCTCTTAAGAAGCGTCAGTTCTCACTTCTCCATCCTTTCTCTCTCTGTTCGCCATCTGGAAGAGAATGCTGAAGCCATGGGGGATGGTGGAGCAATTTTATGGAAGGAGATTGGGATCCTGAGTTACCACGTAGAAAGCTGCCTGACAAATATCACATTGAATTGCAACGTGAAAGAGAAATAAACATTCTTTGTGTTAAGCACCTGAAATCTAGAGGTTTATCTGTTACAGCAGTTAGCATTACCTTAGTACAATGCAAATCTGTATATCAGAGTCCACCTTCCTGACTGTGGATTGGCTGCCTCTGCTAAACTTTATAACTGTTCGCAATATCTGGTTCCCTTCCCTGAGGAAGGATTATACTTCCCCATCCCCTTGATTCCAGGCTTGACCATATGATTTGCTTTGGCTAATGAAATGTGAGTAGAAATAATATGCTTAACTTGCAGATAGACGCCTTTAACAGCCAAAGCATGATTCATCATTAGAAACTGGCCTACAACCATTCTCCTTCTCCTGGGGATGCAAACGGGTGGTAAGGGGGATTTAGAACAAAAGGAATTATTCCTTGTAAATGTGTTAAGCACATCTCCTGACAATAATGGAGAGTCTTCACCTATGGAATTGTTGTAGCAGGAAGTACTTGGTCTGTCTAGGTTGCTTATGGTACACAAATCTGGAATTTATGTACTTATGGAGCATGGTCCACTGGAAAACTGTCAATAGATATGTAATGATTAGGGTATAAACTGGAGATATTTCATAACTGAAAGACTCCCTTTTTCTAAGTGAACCAATCCTTAAAACCTACTACAGTGGTACCTCGGTTTTCTAACGTAATCCACGAGTTCTGAAACAGTCGAAAACAGCCGACAGCTAGGCCTCAGGATCTTGCACTCAGCAGATGCCATGTGACATGTTCAACTTCTGAGTCGTGTTTGAAAAACGAAGCATTTACTTCCAGGTTTACGGCATTCATAAACCAAAATGTTCGTCAATGGAGACATTCGAAAACTGAGGTACCACTGTATTTTAAATCCGAACGAGAATGTGTCCTAATTCAGACAGAAAGGGAAAATTGCACTGACAGTCCCAAATTTCTTCTGTTTTACTTATTTCTTGGGACTGCCTATATCCTTTGAATTATTAATACATTTTGTGGTGAACACACAACGTGATAGAAAGATGATGTAGTTCAGAATTGTACACCTGAAATCTATGTAACTTTACTAACAATTGTCACCCCAATAAACTTTAATGCAAAAAAAAAACCAAAACATTTTGGTATTGGGTAAGATCTATGATCCCTGTGAGTTTGTTTTGACAGTTCAACCCTTTGTATTATCTCAACCATTTTCTTTTTTCTTCTGCTGTAGTGACCAGCAATGCTCCAGCAGGTGGCTGCCCCTCAACTTGTCCTAGATTGAGGACAATTTGGAGAGGAACTCCTAGCTAACATATTATGGACGTGGAATGTGATCAGGAAATAAACCTATGCTCTGTATTCCCTCTTACGTTCTTTGAAGTCACTAATATCGTGGGTGGTATTTGTTAAGGCAGCACAACCTAATTTACCCTGACAGTCTTGGGGTCAAGAACTTGCTCCTGGCCAACTGGTAGGTTGGAGTAACATTCTCAGACCCAAAGTTTCATCAAAATATTCTAGGCAGGACAGTCTCTTAGAAGAGGCTATGGGCAGGTAGGTAGAGTGATCATGTTTATTTACTGCCTTACTGTTACTTTATTTCTGACCACCGACACTCTCCATAGACTTTTGCAACAAGACTGAGCAGCTGTATTATTTAGGATTCTTTTGATTGTAAGTGTCATAAACTCAAGTCAAATGAAACTGGATCATTATCTTATACCATATAGAAAAATTAGCTCAAAATTAACTAAAAAATCAAGACTTGAATGTAAGACCTGAAACCATCAAACTCCTAGGAGAAAATATACAGGGTAAGCTCCCTGACATCCATGTTGGGGAGGAGTTTTTGGATCTGACACCAAAAGCAGAGGCAACAGAAGCAAAAGTAAAGAAGTGGGACTACATCAAACTAAAAAGCTTCTGCACAGCCAAGGACACCATCAACAAAATGAAAAGGCAAATGAGAGAAAATATTTGCAAATCATATATATAATAAGGAGTTAAAATCCAAAATATATAAAGAACTCACACAACTCAACACTAAAAAACCAAACAGTCCAGTTAAAAAAATGGGCAGAAGATCTGAATAGATATTTTTCCAGAGAAAACATACATATTGCCAACAAGTACATGAAAAGATGTTCAACATCATTAATCACCAGGGAAAGGCCACAATGAGATATCACCTCACACCTGTTAGAATGGCTATCATCCAAAAGACAAGAAATTACAAGTGTTGGTGAGAATGTGGAGAAAAGGTAACTCTGTGCACTCTTAGTAGGAATGTAAATTGGTGCAGCCACTATAAAAAGCAGTATGGTGTTTCCTCAAAAAACTAAAATTGGAACTACCATATGATCCAACAATTCAACTTCTAGGTAGTTATCCAAAGAAAATGAAAACACTAACTTGAAAAGACATATGTACCCCTATGTTCATTGCAGCACTACGATAGCCAAGGCATGGAAGCAACCTAAGTGTCCCTTGATGGATAAATGGGTAAAGAAAATGTGATATATATATGAGTGTGTGTTTGTGAGTGTGTGTGTGTATGATACAGAGATATGATACACACACACACACTCACAAACACACTCACAAACACAAATATTATTCAGTCATGAAACAGAAGGAAATCTTGCCATTTGCAACAACATGAATGGACCTTAAGGGCTTTATACTAGGTGAAATAAATCAACCAGAGAAAGACAAATACTGTATGATCTCACTTATACATGTAATCTAAAAGCAAAAACAAACAAAACAAAAAACCCAAGTTCATAGATGTGGAGAACAGATGGGTGGTTGCCAGAATTGAGGGGTGGGGTGGGCCAAGCAGGTGAAGTGGGTCAAAAGGTACAAACTTCTAGTTATAGAATAATAAGTCATAGCAATGTAATGTACAGCATGGTGACTATAGTTAACAATACCGTATAGCATAGTTTAAAGTTGCTAAGAGAGTAGATCTTAAAAGTTCTCATCACAAGAAAAAAATTATAACTATGTAAGGTGACGATGTTAACTTGAATGTAAGACCTGAAACCATCAAACTCCTGGGAGAAAATATACAGGGTAAGCTCCCTGACATCCATGTTGGGTAGGATCTTTTGGATCTGACACCAAAAGCAGAGGCAACAGAAACAAAAGTAAACAAGTGGGACTACATCAAACTAAAAAGCTTCTGCACAGCCAAGGACACCACCAACAAAGGCAAATGAGAGAAAATATTTGCAAATCATATATATAAGGGGTTAATATCCAAAATATATAAAGAACTGATACAGCTCAACTTATTGTGATCATTTTCCAATATATACAAATATCTTTGAGTGATTATGCTGTACATCTGAAACTATTATAATGTTCTATATTAATTATACCTCAATTAAAAAAAACTCAATTCAGACGGGCTGAAATATTTCTTATACCGAGACTCCTGTGGCCCCCAGAAGACTTCTCCAGGCCCAGAATGCACACATAGTGGTGTAAAGTACAGAATGGGTCAAAGGACAGGTGGTCCCTGTCTAGAATGAATCTCACCATTGTATTTTTGCTGGCTGGTGCCACTGTTATGAATAATAATGACCTTCTAAATGTCAGACCTCTGTCTGGAGGACCAATGAGTTCCAACCTGCCTCATCAGGTGCCCCAGTTTCCATCCACTTGGCATTTTGCTGATAGTAGATGTAGCCCCAGCCAGTCTTCTGCATCTCTGGTTCCAGACTCCTGCCCTGAGTCTGTCAACCTCTGTGTCCCCTTTGTCTATGCCAGCCCTCGAGACTCCCTGGCTCTCTTGGGCCACTTTCCACCTGTCCGGATCAGCTGCTGCATCTGCCCCAATGTGATGGGCAGCCTTTGAGGGGCTAAAACACCGTTTACATCCCTCATTTGGCAGGTGAAGCAAGGTAAATATGAAATGTCAAACCTGGCTGGCCAGTCACTGGCTGAATGTGAACCGGTTGTTTGCCCGCTAGGTGGCGTCTATTGAGCATGAGGAGAGAATAAAAGCTTTCCTGTTGAAAAAGCACAAAGGAAGTGTTCTTTTGCTTTTCTTTTTCCTTTCTATTTATTCCACCCATCACCATCACCACCCCTACCACCTCCAACCCTGAAAATAACAGTAAAACAAGGCACCTTTCTATTTCTCCCTCCCGGGAGGATTCTGTCTTCTCTCAGACTCCCCCAACTAGAGTAAGGCAAGAAGGCTGTTCTTTTATCTTAAGTCTGAAATGATTGCCCAACCAGTTTCAGTTGCCATTGTATTAGGTTGTAATTGGAGCCCACGGAGCACCAGTAACCCTTACCTCATTCCATTCCTTCCTTTCAGCTGATTTTCTCTAAGGTCCACAACCAAGTGTAGCCACAGGTGTCATTCTCTTTTCATCCCTCCCCTCCCTTCCCCTCCTTTCCCTTTACCACTCTAGGTGTTTTCTCTTCTAGAAAAGGGTAGGGCAGCTTGCCTGCTCTCAGGAGAAAATAAGATCCTGGGTGCTTACTCTGCCATTATTGTAAATTCACTGTAAACAATTTTGAACAACTCGAACTCAGTGAGGTAAAACATAAACGTGTTTTGTCTTCCAGTCTCTGGTCCCAATTGTTGAACCACTCTCTCTCTCACTGTGTAGGGGACCCCTCAGTAACAGCTTAGATTCCATAAGTTCCTTTTCACTTTTGATAATTAAAGGACAGTCCAGCTTTTCAAAGCTATTTCCCCATCTCGACAGGCTTGTGATTCAAGAGACCTGAGCAAGAGGGACAGGGCTATGAACTGCTTGTTCTTTTCCTCTCACCCTCAGTTCAGAGTGGAGGGGACTTGTATGTCCTCTGGGATGCCGCCTTCCCTTCAACTTCCAGGCTCCAGCTGCTCCAGGGTGTTGAGCCCCTACTTACACCCTGACAAATCCTTTCTTGTTGTTGAGGGTGGTGGGGTTGGAGGGCCAGCGTGAGGCTGGTGTTAGAAATGCCTGTTCTACCACCACGGAGTAAACTGTGAGCAAGGTGAGCAACCCAATGTTGTCAGTTCTCTTTAGAATGTGAGGTACTTAACACTTTTTGTCTTTATAATTGGACCCTAAGCACCAATTTTGGCTCAAACAGGAAATCCCCACTCAGTAACCTGCTGCAGAATACAAAACCATTCCCCATGCCCACTTCCCCCCCCCCCCCCCCACACACACACATGCTTTGAGAACCAGAAGCACAGGCGGACCCTAAAAAAGCTCACGGCGCCACGTTCTCTTGCCATGTGGTCCACCTGTTGTTCATCCTGCATTGGAGCAGAAGCATCTGTAGCCCTGGCAAC
The DNA here is from genome assembly GCF_057876585.1 of Rhinolophus sinicus. Taxonomy (NCBI): domain Eukaryota; kingdom Metazoa; phylum Chordata; class Mammalia; order Chiroptera; family Rhinolophidae; genus Rhinolophus; species Rhinolophus sinicus. The sequence continues at coordinate 160,059,826 of NC_142517.1, read as the reverse complement.
AGGATAGCTTTGTTCTTTTCACACTTTTCACTTCCACTGAGGCTTTGAGATGTACTTATGGGAAGGAAACATACCCTCAGAAGTTAACCACTTTGAAGCCGTCATCATTGGAGTCTGTTCTAGCCAAACGTAATCCAATAACCTGAGATCCAGGCAGAAGGCATGGCCGTTTCCACAGAGCCATTGGATCTATTCCCCAAACACCCCATGTCGATTCCACTCTGGTAGGTGGTGAAAAGCCATGGCAGCTTGTGCTCTAAATTTCTCACAGTTTGTAGTGAAATGACTTCTCTTCGTACCACCCTCTCTTCACAGACTCTTTTTTTTTAAAATTAAAGTTCATTGAGGTGACAATTGTTAGTAAAGTTACATAAATTTCAGGTGTACAATTCTGTATTGCATCCTTTATAAATCCCATTGTGTGTTCACCACCCAGAGTCAGTTCTTTTTCCATCACCATATATTTTCTTCACAGACTTCTGGTCCTAGTTCTTAGGAATAACCTAATGTCTTCAAAAACTAATTTCAATAAGACATTCCCTACTGAACTTAACAGATTTCTGTTCACACCAACGCATTGTCCTTGGACCATCAACCATCTCTTTTCCTCAGATTAGGTGTGTTTTTTTTCAGGATACATTGGTCCCTATGCACATTTAACTAATGGTAAATCCTACCCATAGCCATCCCCCACCACCCGCCAAGCTGTCCACATCCTTATCTGTGAAACCTATGACTATGTTACATGGTAATAGGGAGTTTGTAGATATGGTTAAGTTATGGATCTTGACATGCGGAGATTATTCTGGATTATTTAGGTGGGCCCAATGTAATCATAAAGGTCTGTACAAACAGAAAGAATCTCAGAGATATAGAGAAAAAACTGATGGTTGCTAGATGGGCAAGGTGGGGTGGGGATGAGGGAGAAGGGGAAGGGATCAGACAGCACAAATTGGTAACTACAATACTGCCACAGGGATATGAAAGACAGTTTGGGGAATACAATCAATAACATTGTAAAGATTTTATAGGGTGTCAGATGAGCACTTGTCTTATTAGGGAGACCACTTCATGGATGATGTAGTTGCCTGACCACTGAGTTGTACACCTGAAGCTGAAGTTGAATAATATTGAATGTCAACTAGAATTTAATATATATATAGTCACAGGATGTGGAGTACAGCATAGAGTCAATGGAATTGTAACAGCTATATATGATGTCAGAGGGGTAGTAGATTGGGGGAGGGGGATCATCACTTTGTGAGGGGTGTGTCTAACTATTACATTGTTTTGTACACCTGAAACTAATAATAAAATAATAATGGAAAAAGGGAGGCAGGTGAGTCAAAGATGGAGATGGAGATGCGAAGTGGAGCCATGAGCCAAGGAATTCAGATAGCCTCTAGAAACCGGAAAGGGCAAGGAAAAAGAATTTCCTCTAGCCTCCAGAAGGAATGCATCTCTATCTCCAGAACTGTAAGAAAATAAATCCATGTTGTTTTAAGTCCCTCAATTTGTGCTGTTACAGTAGCAATAGGAAACTAATACAGCACTGCAGACAACCTCAGCCATTATTAAAGAATGTTGGGGTGAAAACAGTCTAGGCTTTCAAGATGGGGCCCCTGTTCTACCTGTTGTGTCAATGCCCAGATTGCTTAGACTTCTCACATGCTGCTTTACTCATGGAATCCTCACTGTCTATGGCTTCATCACCTTACCTCAGGAATCTCATCAGCTTATCCAGGGTCAAGAGTCCATCCCTGTGGCCCAGGGGATGAAATATCCTGATTGGCCATACCTGAGTCAGATGACCATCTCTGAAATCAGAGGGTAGGCTCATCCCTCCAAATTACATTAGGCAAGAATGAAGGAAGGATATTCTTTTCAAGGATAATTAGAGTAATGCGATCAGAAGAAGAGAGAATAGATGTCAGGCATGCATTAAACACTGATGACCATTATGGAGACTGAGGGAATCAGGTAGGAAGAGTTTTGAAGTGGTTTTATTGGAATTGTAAAACAACCTTGTATTATAAAAAATTCCATTCTTCAGTGCAAAATTTAATGAGATCCCCTTTATTAAATTGCTTTATATTATTCGGTCAGATTAAAGGATTTTAAGATCTTGCGGGTAAATTCAATGCATGTATCTGGTTTCCTTTATCTGTGAGAGATAACAGAATTCCCATAATGCTTAGGAGCAGGGCCCCTTGATGTGACTGGAGCATTTCCTATTTAACAGTCTGCCTTATCTAATAGTTAGCTTTCCTAGCTTCAAGGCAGCAAATCACCCGGATCACTGTGCTTTCAAAGCAGCTTCATAAATGATGCTCAGGAAGCAGACAAACTTAGAGAGCCAGTTCTCAAAGAGGGGCTATTAATAAGCAGTAATAAAGAAAAGTTCAAATGCAGGAAGATCAAGGAAAAAGAAAATTACCCAAATGAAAGGTCTGAGATGTAAGAAGGAATTATGCACAAGGAAGTAGCAAATATATAGGTATAGCTAAGCAAAAATCAGTTCAATAAAACTATTAACAATATACAAATTATAGGGTTAAAAAAGAGAAACCTAAAACACTGGATAACAATGCCAAATATTTTGGGAGGAGGATGATCAGAGTAAAAGTAAAGTTCTTATGTAATGTATGAGGAGAGTAAAATGATTAGTTTGAAAAATGGTCAAGTATTCATGCTAATATATTTAGAGTAAGCTATGAAAAACAGACAGAGAAGATGTAACGTATGAGCAGTTAGACTTTCAGAAATTAACACTGAAGAACAACAGAAACAAAAAACAAATCTCAATTAAACCAAATCATTTACAAGAAAGGAGGGAAAAAACGGTGGAACAAATAGCACAAAATAAGATGCAGAATTAAATCCAAATACATCAGTAATCACAATAAACGAAATCCTTTAGTTAAAAGACAAAGATGGTCAGACAGAAAAGATGATAAAATTCAGCTATTTATATGAGACATGCCTAAAATATAAGGATTCTAAAATATTATAATTCAAAGAGGAGAAAATATATACTAGGCAAAAACAAAAGAAATGTGACACAGCTATATTAATATCAGACAAAATAGACAAGAAGGCAAAAAAGTAAGTCATTACATAATAATAAAAGTTTTAAATCACTAGAAAAATATGGTAATTATAAACTTGTTTATACCTAATAACAAAGCAAAAATTAAACTACAAGGGAAAATCAACAAATCCACGATATTTAGAATTGAATAATAACAATATATTGTGTATCAAAACTTGTAGTATATAGCCAAAAGGATGCTTGTAGGGAAATATATATCATTAGATGCTTCCACTAGAAAACAAGAAAAATCTCAAAATTAATGACCTAGGCATAGAACTTGAAAAGTTAGAAAAACAACAAATAAGACTGAAAACAAATAGAAGAGAGGAAATAATAAATATAGAAGCAGAAATTAATGAGGTAAAAAGCAATCATACAATTAAGAGTATTGACTAAGCTAAATATGTTTTGAATAGCTCAATGAAACTGATAAACCTCTGCTAAGATTAATCAATAAAAAAGAAAGAAGACACAATCACTATTAAGGAAAACATGGAGAATATAACTACAAATGCAACAGACTTTTAAAAAATTAGAGCACTTTATAGGCTACTTTAGGCTCATAAATCTGAAAATTTAAAAATATGTATAAATTCCTGGAAAAAATGTAACTTGTAAAGACCAACTCAAGAAAGCACGGAAAATTTAAATAGTTTATGAGTAGTACCACATTAAACATTTGCATTTATTTTAGGAACTTTTAGCAAACTAGGAATAAAAAGACACTTCTTCAACCCAAAAAAGGACATCTATAAAAAATCCTAAAGGAAACATAAAACTAAATGGTGACTGGTGAAAGTAGATAGATGATAGATAGATAGATAGATAGATAGATAGATAGATAGATAGATAGATAGATAGATATCCTTATGACTTTGGGATAGGGAAGACTTTCTTAAAGAAAACACATCCTCTTTCCGGTACTGCCTGCCCTATTCCTGTCCCCAGCCTGAGGCCCGGCTCCTTTTGCCTGTATCAATCACGCCATGTGGAAGTGCCACCAACATGTCAGACAAACTTCCCCATAAAGTCCACTGACATCAGCCTGGCCTCCCAGGGATGCAAGGTCCTAGACATCACGGAAAACTAGATGATGCCGTGTCTGATACACATGTGGGAGACGTACTCAGCCTCCAAACCACTAAGGGCACCTTGCCAGCTACCTGCACCTGACTCTAGAGACAGCTGTCCTTATTGAGACCCATGTCGCCCTGCGTACTGAGGTACAGTGGTCCAGCCGCAACATCTTCTCCACCCAAGACTATGCAGCGGCTGCCATTGCCAAGGCCAGCTTCCCAGTTTATGCCTGGAATGGTGAAACAGATGAGGAGTACCTGTGAGCAGACGAGCAGACACTGTACTTTAAGGATGGGCCTCTCACCATGATTCTGGATGGTGACCTCACCAACCCTCACACCAAGTACCTGCAGCTCTTGTGGGGCATCTGAGGCATCTGCAAGGAGACCATGACAGGGGTCCATATCCTATAGAAGATGATAGCCAATGGGATCCTGAAGATGTCGGCCATCAATGTCAATGACTCTGTCACCAAGAGAAGTTTGACAACCTCTATGGCTGTTGGGAGTCCCTCACAGATGGTGTCAAGTGGGCCACAGATGTGATGATTGTGGGCAAGGTGCAGTGGTAGCAGGCTATGGCGGTGTGGGCAAGGGCTGTGCCCAGACCCTGAGGGGTTTGGAGGCCCAAGTCATCATCACCGAGATTGACCCCATCAACACACTGCAGGCCGCCATGGAGGGTATGAGGTGACCACACTGGACGAGGCCTGTCAGGAGGGCAACATCTTTGTCACCGCCACATGCTGTATTGACATCATCCTCAGCTGGCTCAAAGCCGATGAAGGATGACGCCATCGTGTGTAGCACTGGACACTTTGACTTAGAGATTGATGTCAAGTGGCTGCATGAGAACACTGTGGAGACGGTGAACATCAAGCCCCAGGTGGACCGCTACTGGCTGAACAATGGGCGCTGCATCATCCTGCTGGCTGAGGGCCGGCTGGTCAACCTGGGCTGTGACATGGGCCACCCCAGCTTCGTGATGAGCAGTTCCTTCACCAACCAGGTGCTGGTGCAGATTGAACTGTGGACCCATCCAGACAAGTACCCCATCGGGGTCTACTTCCTGCCCAGGAAGCTGGACGAAGCAGTAGCTGAAGCCCACCTGAGCAAGCTGAATGTGAAGCTGACCAAGCTGACTGAGGAGCAGGCCCAGTACTTGGGCATGTCCTGTGATGGCCCCTTCAAGCCAGATCACTACCGCTACTGAGTACCAGGCCTGCCCTTTTTGCCTTCCAGCTGCTGTCCCACCTCTCCTCCCCAACATCAAATGGCACCAACTTTGAGAATGGTTTGTTAATGTCTCCCATTGACTCCCTGGGGCTGGTCACACAGTCTTTGGCCTCCACTGCCTCTCTCATACTGTTCCAAGTGTGACGGGGGAACTGAGAGAAGTCCCCTCCTCAAGCTCTGGTCACAGTAGAGGTACATGGGAGATACTCACAGGGAACCACAAGCTCAGGGGTTTTGGACCTGCTCACTCAGTCAGTCCTTCCTTAGGCTGGAAGTTGGCAGTGGTGGTCACAAAGCACATGCATTTTACCATCTAGGCCCTCACTGGCCGAAGGATGTTATACCCATGTTCTTGGTTTACAGGTTTGGCTCCTCAGCCCATGACAGATGAGAAAGAGCTATATCAATGAGCGAGGAAGAACTTTGGAGTTTGAATGCTCGTGAGAGCCTGGCTTAGTGCTGGGCATTCTCTTAAACCTCAGAACAATGAGGTTGGTACTTTCAGTCCCTATTTTACAGGAGTTATAGAATATACTGCTAGAGGACAGCCAAGGAAGGACAAGAGGAGTGACAACCAGAGGTTAAGAGGGTCCAGAGAATCCTAAAAGTGGGCATAGATCTACCACCACTTTGTAACATAATGGTTCCTATCACAACCCTGGATCATAAAGATTAATTTGGTTTAAAATGTTTATATAATGCTTATAATGTTAAAAAGAGAGCAGGAAGTTAGGCAAATAAAATGTTTGGTGCCTAAAAGCAAAAAAAGAAAACACACAAAAAAGCAGAACCCATAAAAATAAATACTGATAAATTCTACTACATTAAACTTAAGAACTTATGTTTTCAAAAAAGACCATTAATCAAATGAAAAGGCTAGCCCCAAATTAGGAGAAGATATTTGCCAAACATATAATCAAGAAGAATTACTATTTGGAATATATAAAGAACTTCTAAGTATCATAAGAAACAAACAGCACGGCGGCATGATAGCTCAGTTGGTTAGAGCGCAAGCTCTGAGCAGCAGGGATGCTGGTTCGACTCCCACATGGGATGGTGGGCTGCGCCCCTGCAACTAGATTGAAAATGACAACTGGACTTGGAGCTGAGCTGTGCCCTCTACAACTAAGATTGAAGGACAATGACTTGGAGCTGATGGGTCCTGGGAAAAACACACTGTTCCCCAATAAAGTCCTGGAAATATACACTATTCCCCTTCCCCAATAAAATGTTAGAAGAAAAAAACAAGAAACAAACAGCTCAATTGAAAATTGGACAAAGGGAAAATTGGACAAAGGGCATGATTTAGGCATTTCATAGAAGAGAGAACACAAATGATTCATTAAAATGTGAAAAGATGCTTCATTTGTAATCGGGGTAAGACATGAAATACTGTTTCATACTCACCAGACTAGCAAAAATTTTAGGCCAAGTGATGGTGAAATTATAGGACAATGGGCACTGCTGGTTGAAGTGCAACTTGGTATGACCACTCTGCTTTACTCTGTAAAGCTGAACAAGTACTCTGTGACCCAGCAATCTCACTTCTAGTTATAAACCTTAGGAAAAGCTTTGCATGTGTGCACCATGACACAAGTACAAGAACACTCATAGCAAGGCAAAAACTGGGAAAAACTCATATATAAACCCCCAATAGAATGGGTAAACTAACTGAAGTACATTCATGCAATGAAATAGCACTATAGCTATAAAAATGAATGAATTACAGCTGGAACCATCATCAAAGAGGAAATCTCAAAAACATAAGACTGTGCTTGCAGTTTGTGGCAAGTGGGCTTAGCAGGTACTAAAATCTACTGCATGCTCCACATGCCAAACTGTACACACTGGCACAGGGATGCCCGTCCCTAAAGGAGGGGATGTCTTTTTATTTTTTTTAACTGCACAAAGGCTCCCTGTGGGTTAGTTCTGGCCCTATAAAATCATAATGTTGACTAGAAAGACAAGTTATGGGAGTATATATACCCTGTATTATTCCATTTATATGAAGTACAAAACAAGGTACAACTAAACAATAATGATTCATATATATGAGATAAAACTATAACATAGGAAAAAAAAAAGAAAGAGCGACTAACACAAAATTCAGAATAGTGATCATTTCTTGGGGAGAGGGGAGCATCCAGTTAGGAAGAGTTCATGATGGGTTGGAAAGCTCTAAGATACTGATAATGTTTCTTTGGCTGAGTAGTGGATACTCAAGTATTATGTTACTGTTATTCTTTATCTTATACACGTATGTTTTTTTTAAAAAAACCCTCCTTATATAATCCACATCATTGATTTTTAAATAAAAGGGAACCAAGAGGACTGCCTGGAGGAGAAAAGATCCCAATGTAGTTTGGACAGGGTAGATTACCAGGGGCCCAGGGCTGAGGGTCTGAGTCCTAAGTGGTCCCTGGAGGAGAGATCTTGACAGCTTCATGTGCGATGAGGTGGGAAGACCCCAGTAGAATACTTCAAAAGTGCCTCATGGAAAAGCAAATTAAAACCACAGCAAGATACCACTATTAGAATGAAAACATATGTCTATACAAAAACTTGTACACAAATGTTCATAGTAGTATTATCTACAACAGCCAAAAAATGTAAACAACCCCAATGTCTACTAACTGATGAATGGATAAATAAAATATGGTATATCCACACAATGGACTATTACTCATCAATCAAGGGAATGAAGTTCTGATATGTGCTACAGCGTGGATGAAGCTTGAAAATGTGCTAAGTGAAGGAAGCCAGTCACAAAAGACCACGTATTGTGTGATTTCATTTATACAGAGTGTCTAGAAAAGGCAAATCTACAGATAGAAAGTAGATTAGTGGTTTCCAGAGGCTGGAGGAGGTGTGTATGTGGGGATAAAGGATGACTGCTAATGGGTACGAGGTTTCTTTTGCGGGTGATGAAAATGTTCTACAATTGATTGCAGTAATGGATGTACAGCTCTGTGAATGTACTACAAGTCAGGGATTTATATACTTTAAGTGGGTGAATTATAGTATACGTTATGTGAATTATATCTCAATAAAACTAGCGAAAAACAATAATGGCTAAAATTTTTTAAAATGGCAATACAAGTGTTACCAAGAATACAGAGCAACTGGAAAATTTGTACGTTGCTAGTGAGAATGCAAAATGGTACAGCCACTTTGGAAAATAGTTTCTTATAAAATTAAACATACTCTTACTATATGATCTAGCAATCCTATACCTAGGTATTTACCCAAGTTAAATGAAAACATATGTCTGCACAAAAATATGCACACTAATGTTTATAGTGACTTCATTTTACTTGCCAAAAACTGCAAGTAACCCGAATTTCCTTCTACGAGAGAGAATGGCTAAACACACTGTGGTATACCTATACAAATGGAACACTATGCAGTCTATACAAGGAACAAACAACTGATACAGACAACAATATGGATGAATTTCAAATGCATCGTGTTAAGCGAAAGAAGCCAGACACAAATGGCTACATATTATGTGATTCCATTTAGATGACAGGAAAGACAAAACTCTAGGGACAGAAAACAAATCAGAGATTGTCAGGAACCGGGGATCGGGAGAGGTGTTAGGAACAAAGGGATATGGAGGAATTTGTTGGTGCAATGGAGGTATTCTAGATCGTGACTGTAGTGGCAGTTACATGACTGAATGGGTTTGTCAAAACTCACAGAACACTGCGAGTATATACACAATACACTATAATGAGTACATTTTACTGTATCTTAATTTTACCTTAATTTCAAAAATCTCCATTCCCTCCAAAAAATTGTCCTATGAGAAAAATAATCTCATGGACCATGGGCTCAGATGCCAGATAAAAATTTAACAGCTACCTAGAATTGTACCTTTGTCACTTTAATGCTTTCTCCCCCAGGCCTCGCCCTGGGTAAGGAAATAACAGTAGTTAGGAAGTAGAGATGAGATGAAAAGTAAAAAACGAAATGGACTTCGCACTACTACCACCCTTGCTCTCCCTGCCACTGTAGGGTTGTAGCGGGAAACAACCAGATGGAGAGAGGAGAAAAACTCTATATTGTATAAAAATATAAAGACTTGCTTATTATATTGAACTGGACATTTAGTTGCTAAAATGAAACTGCTCTTGTGACTGAGAAGCCAGAAAAGCTATATAGATTGGCCTGAATTCAAATAGGGGCATGAAAAGAATTAGCCCACAGAGGCATTTGAAGGAACAGTGAGAGAAAAAATGTGACGTTATGATCACCTCCCTATGGAGTCCAGTTTGTTTAATACAATGGTTACACATGCAATCAGTATGCTAATTACAAATGACTTTTATCTAATTACTACATGTGCTAAATAGGGATCTCCTTGTATTCCAAACAAGTGAGATAGTCTTCTTATAGCTTAATAGAATATCATAGAAAATGGGCCTTATTTCCTAATGATCCAGCACTAAAACATATTTCCTGAGGAAGTGAGTTTGGAACCACTATACAAGTATAAGCAGCAGGAAGGTGCAATTCTATGATCTTAGAAATATTCAGATATCACAGACACTAACTGATGTAAGATCCCACTAAAAGGAAAACGCGTCTGCCATGCACACCACTGTAATCTCAGAGCCTAGAACAGTGCCTGCCACAAAGGAAGAAAACATTTGTTGAATGACTGAATGAATGGAATTCCAAGATGCAAACAGGAAAATGAGAAACAGAGTTGGCTTTTCTTTCTCCAGGCTTGAATTGCAAATTATATTTAATTACATTTATAATGATTTTATAGGTGAGGGGCTTGGGAACCTATGACAGTGGGTTGAGTCCTTAATATGGGTACTGAGCACCGTCTAAAGTCAGCTAGTGGACAGTGAATGGGCCGTGGTGATCCAAGTAACTATAATTGGAAATCTCTCTTTCTATATGAAACACAAACTGGAAGAAAATTTTGTTTAAATTCTCCATGGAGAATGTTTTTATTTATTTATATTCTTCTTGCATACTCTAAAACACACAGTGTGAATTTCCTTTCCTCAAAAACAGTGGTGAGCCTGGTCAATTTATCTGAAATCTTCAGAAGTTCTTCAGAAACATTGCCTTAGGTTTGAGCTAAGCGAGTCACAGAGATTGGTCATGAACTACTACAAAATGACAGGAGATAGAGTTATTATCCAACAATTACTAGAAAAGCATTGAGAACACCAGACATACAGCCAGACAGAGAGGATAATAGAAGAGCAGATGCTGATTAAGTAATGAATATATATATATATATATATATATATATATATATATATATATATATATGACTCTATGTACAGTATCAGAATTCTCTTACAGACAGTAAACTTATGCTGAAATCATTTTAAGGGCACTCCAATATAAATACAAGTCTCACTAGTTTTAATCTTTTCTCTTTGGCTCACAAATGCACAAAAATACCATAAACAGTTTTCAGAACTTACTGCATTAATATATAAATAAGATACATTACAAATGGAAGAAAATACAAGACACCTCTTTAACATGGTAAATCTCTGAATATAAATAAGCAAATATTTCATTTACCTACAATAAAACAGTCATTTAAATCATTACATGTGTTTTTCCCTCCCCTACCCGGCAAGGTCAGACAACAGAGATATGCACAATCTACACAAAATTAATCTCTAAAAATACAGCAATAGCACACCTGTAACAATGACTCTACTACTATTTTTCCCTAACAAGATACTAATGGGGAGGGCGTGACTCTTGTCATCAAGTGTGCTTTTTCTCATTTGTCACCTCTTTACGTGAGAGAAACACTGAGAACAAGGTCAATTCCTGCCAACAGAATTTCCCTTGGTCCCTATGACATGACATTTTGAGAAACATCTTTCCTGGGGTTGTTGGGAGAGCTGGTTTGCAGCATGTTTGACCCCTCAGTAACTACTGAAGGTAAAGGTAATTGTCCTGGAACGGGAACATGCTGAGGTCTATTACTAAGCCACACTCACTATACATACATATATATATATAGAGAGAGAGAGGTATATATAACTGTACATATATAGTGCGTTCCTAATGTGCAACTTTTTAAAAAGAACATTATTTCCTGCTACTTATAACAAGCTTAAGTAAGGGTTTAACAGTATTCTTCAAGATATTCTATTTTCCCGATGAAATGGCCTATTGTTTCAGCAACTTACAGAGGTTGTTCTAGAGTGCCAGAACTCTGTGGGGAAAAGGGAATCCCCACAAACTCCTGTTTGAAGAAGGGTCATTACAGATCCTGGCCCAGTCTTTCTATCTCCTCAATGAGGAAGTCGATGTCAGACTGTGTGGCGGCCGGGTTCGAGATGACCATCCGGAAGAAGTTGGCCTTGTCGCCCTGAGGCTGGTAGCCAACCATGGTCGTGCCAGACTCCATCATCAGGGCTTTGATTTTCGGAGCCACCTGGTGATGGAAACATAAAACAAAACTCAAGGCTGATATTCACACCACTCTTTTTAACCATACAACGCATTTCTTGGTTGGAAAGAAGAGCAGTTTGCTTTTTACCATTTGTGCTTATGCTGACATAAAGGCAAAAACATATTTTATATCTAGGTTTCTGCAGTGGCTAAGATCTAAGGACTATTTAAGTCTATCCAGTCATAAATTCCCTCAGAAAATACTGTGCAGTTGAATTTTGAAAGTCGGTCATAGAACAATGATAAGAAAATAAAAAACACAAACTCTTATGGGCAGCTACACAAATTAAGGCTCCTGTATAACCCAGAGCCCAGGATACTGCCTGGCACAGAGATTGGCACAGAGACTGTGCTCAACAGCTATTTGTTAAATGGTTGGATGAATGAAACATTACATAACATTATATTATATAAGTGAAATAGAATACCAGCAGGTATAAATAATATATAAACTAGATATAGAAATCAACAACCAGAATGAATCAGCATTAAAGTAGACTTGAACTTAGTAAAAGATATTTTCTCTGTATCTCTGAGTCTATTTCTGTTTTGTTTCCTTGTTTATTCTGTTCTTTAGATTCCACATGGGAGGGGGCTTGGGAGATGAGGGATGGGGGAGAAGTGAAGGGATTAGAAAGTACAAATTGGTAGTCACAATATAGTCATGAGGATGTGAAACACAATATGGGGAATATAATCAATAATATTGTATGGATGATGTAAGGTATCAGATGGGCACTGGACTTATCAGGGGATCATGTCATAGACTGTAGATGCCTGACCACTGTGCTGTACACCTGACGCTGGAGTAGAATAACATTGGATGTCAACTACAATTATATTTGTATGTGTGTGTGTGTGTGTGTGTGTGTGTGTGTGTGTCTCTCTCTCTCTCTCTCTCTCTTTCTCTCTCTCTATGTATATATATATATGCACATATATATATAATGTATAAAATAGATATATGGTCATGGGATGTAAAATACAGCATAGGGAATACAGTCAATGGCATAGTAACAGCTATATACGACACCAGCGGGGTAGTGGATTGTAGAGGTTGTCACTGTGAGGAGTATAAATGTCTAATCATTATGGTGCTTTGTACACCTGAAAACTAATATAAAAAAATAAAATAAAAATTTTTTAAAAAGAGAGAAAAAGATTTTAACAGACATAGTTTAATATGGAAGTTGCTAGGAATATGAAAATTCAGTTGCCCTGCATATGGCCCTTTAATGAAGACCAAGGATGCATCTTTTAGAGGTTCCCACTGTATCTTAACCACAGCTGGGACAATCCAGGTCCAAGAAGAATATAGCAAGTTGCCTCCCCAGCACCCCATGTCTTCAGTTTCCATTCTCCCCCCTTAGAAAGACATGTTAGAGTGAGGACGTTCCGGTCAGCCAGAGAAATTGCAAAGGGTTAGTTGAGACAAAGAGATTCCATACCCTGTGTAGTTTTTCCCGGCGCTCTGGGCTATCCGGCATGCCCCTGAGGCTTTGTGGAATATACCAGAAACAGACATTTGTATGCTCAGGCTGCAGAGGTTTTCACAAACAAGCAACATAGAAACAAAACAGAAAATTATGAGAATTTGAAAGAAGGTTGTTCCCAAAGTCCTATGTACCCCTAGCAGAAGTCTCTCAGACTTAAAAAAAAAAACACACACAAAAGAAAACGGTTTCATGTCCATTTTGAAGTCAATGTTAATTCTGTACGAGGGAGAACAATGCCTAGTTTGTCCAATCATATCTGGCAAGAGTTGTTTCCCACGACCAATTTTCTAAAGTTACCACCTTTAAACATTGAAATGTTAAAAAATAATTATATATGGGTAGTTTTAAAAAGGGGTATTATCTTTCTTGCCATTTTGTAGTGCCTTATATCTAAAGGATGCTCAAAACACAGTTTATTTCATTGATACTGAATATTGTATTGAGTTTATTATGTTGATACTGAATCTTTTTCTTGATGACTCAGAATTATCATACAGAACATTAATACTGGTTCTAAACCATAAGACTGGACTAACTGAGATGCCTAGAAATGTTAGTGTCCTTGCCCTAAACATTCCTATGTTTTTGAGTTCTTCTGTATTCTTGCTATAGTTTTTCAGTTTTCTTCCTAGTCGCTGTTTGCCATCAATGTGCCTGCCTCTCACTGGCATGAGACATCACGTTTACCTTTTTAATCTACGAGTAGAATGTTTAAAATTGTGTAAATGATCAGAGTGAGGTCCCAAAGGTGAACTACATGAGCGCCATATCATTGATTTGAAATGCTCAGGGCTCTTTCTTCCTCATTTGGTGACTCTCCAGTGTTTTCAGGTTGCCTGATAAATGGACTAAGTTGTAGGTAGGTGGTGTTATATTATTCTGGGTTATGAACGGATTTTCTTTTATTCAATACTGCCTCCTATTCGACGATGAAAACTTTCTTTACCCAACTGCGAGCTCCGTTAGGGCAGAAACAGTGTCTGTTTTGGTCACTACTATATAACCCAGCTTCTGGCCTGGAGCCTGGTGCACAGTCACTGCTGGTATGATGAGTACTTTATTGTGTAAATGTGGATATGGACTCAGGATGGAGACAATTTTATGTTGCTCTCCTCGTAATGACTCTATGTAAAGCAGAACATCATTTTAGAACCAGTCTTGGGAGACAAGGATATACTCATCCCACACATTTCTTGGAACAGAGAAGTACTTTAGTGTGGAGGTTCAATGCAATGATGAGACACACCCCCAAATGATAAAAGATTCAGACCTGCCAAGGAAAGACCTCTTGTCTGCAAAGAGGTGAAGGGAAAAGTCATCCCGGTGCTACCGGAAGGAAAGTTCATGGACACAAAGGGAATTGAATGAAGAGTGCATAAGAATAAAACTTCAGAAGCAGTTTGGCAACGTGGGAAAATATGGCTCCAGGAGCCGCCCTCAATAGATTTTCTGAAAATGCTGTATATCTAGTCTATGATGACAACTTACCTCACCATTGAAGACCATTTCAAATTCTTCTCTGTTTTTAATCTTGGCGTAGAGGTATTCAGCCAGTTCCAAGCATTTGTTGATCTGATTTTCAAATCCCACTGTACCCTGTTTTAAAAAAAGAAAAGTCAAGTTTGTTGGTAAGAGGTTGCATTTCCCAGTGATGGGCATTTGAGAAGGCCATGCTGTCCTTGTCTATTGGAAATAGATGTAAGAATATTCTTGGAGATGGTTAGGAAGAACCATCTAACTAAATGTGTATAGGTTCTTCACAGCACTGCATGCAATAAAATGAAATGTGCCTGCTCTCTTTGGAAGGCACTGTAGTCTCTGGGCAGTGATTTTCAACAGGGCTTTTAGCTTCCTGCAGTTATTCATAGCCTGGACCTGAATGCTATTTTCTGGTTTGCTTTAGGACAGTGCTACTCAGTTCAGTAACTGGTCCATAATAAGATGAGTACAGAAATTGAGATGAAGCAATAAGAAATTTTTATAGCAATTTGATGGAGTAATTTTATGTCTATGGAATCTAATTTTTAAAATTGGTGCTTATACTTTGTATCATTTTTATTTCGTTTTTCTAGCAATTCATCTGTATTATATTGGTCTATAATAGGTTAAAAAAAAACCAACTGGTTCTTTACCACAGATAGTTCGAGAAATACTACTTTAGAACCCACCGTTCCTCAGGAGTAAGTCCGGGTCAAACGTGTCCCTCACACTCCCAGGCAGACTACCTTCCACATGGCACAGAATTACAGAATTATCCCTTTGCGGTGACAGGCAGGCAGATGGGAAAGCCTTTGGTCTCAGTAAATGCCCTGAGATTGCAATAGCTCCAACTATTGACAAACTGGCTGAGCATGAGTTTCAAAAGACAGCATGGCTGATTAATAACAGCAGCGTGGGGATTGTTGGTTGGGTCGTTGTTAACAAGGAGAGCAGATGCACTAGGCTGGCTTCTGGATTGCTAATGGGCCTGGGTGAAGTTGAACGCTGGCAAAGCAGCAGTCACTGCTAGGCGTAAACCTGGCCGGTCCACTCTCCACTTGGGAAGGAAGCCTGCACCAGGGTCCCACCTCAGCAACCAATTCACCATGAGCCAAACTTCTGGCAGATGGTTCAAGAGATTATTTTTAGGTGAAACAAAGACATAAATTACTGAGACAGGCCGTGTGGTTATTATATTTCTAAATGATAGCACTTTCTCTTGTAATTTATAGCTATTTATATGCCTAAAATACTTATAATTACTTTGCGGCAGAAATCACATTCAGACTATTTCTATATTAAGACAAAGTGCTAAATGAGGAAGAAAACTAATAATCCATCAAATTCTTCCTACAGAAGAAATATGTGGCTAGATATTTTACTGGAAAACATTGCTTTTGGATTAGGTAGACCCAATCTTAAATATGGAAACCAGTAAAATTAATTTATAGTAGGTAAATAAAAACAATAGATGCTATATAAAGCTGTGAAATAAACATTGCCTTTACTTGGTTGCATAAAAATGCTTTTGAAACAAATAGTGAAATGGAAATCCTCTCCTTCATCCATATTTTGGGGAATATTCTAATAGTTTGCTTTTTTTTTCTAGACACAGTAATCGGAAAGGCTGATGAATCCACACACATCATGCTTCAGTCTAAGCAGGAGGATTTCTCAGAATAAAGTACGTATTTTCCAGAATAGTGTGTAATGTACAAATAATAGGAAAGCCATTATTTATATATAATTCAAAACTGTCATCGATACCCCATGGTTTGAGGCCTCATACAGGAATTGAAGGTTCGCCACAGAATAATGTAGTCATTTTATCTTTATCTCTTAATCTGCACTAAATAATCTCAGCTTCCCTAAGGACTGTTGTGGAAATCTGTATCTTGGCATCATTTTCAGCTGTTATAAGAGAAACCTATAAGGAAACTTTATGCTAATTCAAATTGAGGAGATGGAATAGAAGGAGGGAGAATTTGACATGAAGGATAAAGGGATTTCATTCGCAAAGAAAATAGTTAGCTCAATTATCCAGATATGGATTGAACACAGTGAATTATTGGTGATATATCTTTGCCAGCTAACCTTTTGCAAATTACATTCCTGCTCGAGTGCCTGAATTCTCTTTTCCATACCTTTGCTTTCCACATCAGCCAGAACTTGAAAATGTCCACATGGCGACCACACTGAATTGCCTTATCGCCGGTGTCATAGGAGACATCGTATTGCTTGTCTGGCTGGAAGAGGTATCCTGCACACATCTGGTTGCATCCTTGGAGTATCCCCTATCACGGAAGTCAAGACGGACATGCATCTGTATTCACAGGTCAGAGATGCGGACGGCTTGGAAACAGGGCTGGCTGGACTTGGGGTCATATGCAACCTTTCTTCTAATACCTTATGAGGGCTTGCACTTGTTCTGAGATCCTCTCTAAAACCACCCTTGGACCAACCTTTGTCCCTTTCCCTCTGTTACTCTCATTAGAAAATGATCTTTTGTCTCAGATGCCAACAACAAGGGTCCCACTGTCCCTCTAAGGGGCATTTGGAAATGTGTGTGGGTGTTTTGGGTCGTTCCAAAGTCTGGGAAGTGCTATGGCATTCAGTGGGCAGGGGATAAAAACTTCCTGCAGTGGGTGGGACAGTTTCATGTTGTGAAGAATTTTCCTCCCCAAAAGCATCCCCTAAAAAGCCTTCCAATCTTTTCCAGGATCTCCTATGAAGTTAACAGGCAGCCTGCTAAGGAGTGGAGTAAAGAGCTTGTGCAGGTTCTGGCTCTTACAGGTTGGTGACAGACTTTGGAATGCGTCAGTGCGCAAACATGTCACTGGAGCAACAGTGCTTTCAAGGGCAGGGTCCTATTATTAGATCCTTAAAGAAGGGAATAAACTCCCAACTCATTTACAGGAGCCTTTTGGTCACCATTCCTTGTTGCTCTGAATTGACATTGTAATATGTAAAGTTGACCTCATTTATTTCAGCTCTTGGGACCACAAATTCATGCTAAGAACTGAAAGTATGTTCCAGTGACCACTTTTTGTCCTCACTGTCACTGACGTGAAAGTTAGTACTTCATCCAATTGCTTTCACTTCTGTTTGTACAAACAAGAAGGAATTTGAAATGAAATATGCCTATATAGTTTCTGTCACTGACAGGGCTCTGAACTGCTGAACAAGGAAAAAGGGCAGCAGAAAGCAAGAGCCAGAGGAGGCATGAGGTTAGGTGAAGGCTAACAATTAAGGGCAGGAAAGAACAGCAATGGTGGTCCGAACGGGCAGTCAATCTTGTGAGCATGTCACCAAGTACCGTAAAAAGACCCCATGCTTTTCTCTCCTTGTGCCTCCTAAGGGATGTGAAGGCCACGAGCTCGTCTCTAGGGGGAACAGACCTTTTCCTTGACAAGAATGGCAGAGCACTGCAACAGCACGCCCATCATCTTGTGAGGGTTCCAGGTGACTGAGTTGGCCCTGAAAGAAGCACATGACACTCTGAGGAGAAGGTGCAGGAGTCAGCAAGAGGCGACTGTCCTCTTGAGGAAAACACCACCCCTTGCAACTCCAGTCAGTACACGAGTTTGGTGCCTGATCCCCTAAATTGACTTATCAAGTAGTAAACAACTGTTTGGCAGGCAGTCTCAGGGTATTAATGTGCAGACTGCCTCTTTTAAATCACTGCTATTAATAATAGCTAACATTTATGAAGAACTTATGTATCCTGTCATTCTGAGAGCTTTACAGGCATTATGTCAGTATGGTGTCATGATTTAACAACTCAGGCTTTGGAACCAGATTGTCCAAATCTGAATCCTGGCTCTGAGAATTACTAAGTTGGGCAAGTTACATAGCTCTTCTGTGCCTCAGTTTTTCCATCTATAAAATGGGGAGTGTTCTTCATAGAACTGAATAAAGGAGAAAATGAGTTAATAAATACATACTGATAATAACTGTGCCCGGACTACTCAGTTTTCACAACTCTATGATGTAGGAACTATTATCTATTTTAGATGGAGAAATTAAGGCACAGAAGGATTAAATACATCACCCAAAGTTGCAAAACTAGGAAGCATTGGAGCCAAGACTCAAGTCCAGGGAGTTGAATTGCAGAGCCAGTGCTCATAACCCCTCCATTAGCCTGCCACCCTCTAGGCAACAGACTCCGGTTTCTTTCTGCCTTCCTGTTATTTATAAAATGGGCTGGTGATGCTGACCTACCTACTTATGAAGTGAATGAAGAGTGACTCCTAAAAGCAAGGATCAATTGGACAATTCTTGGCTTTGACTACTTAGCAGTGTTGTTCAAATGCTAAATAAACACGACATTGCCAGCTTAGGCTGCAATGATTGCTTAACAAGCATGGTGTCCTAGCAACCGCATCACTCTGTCAGACACAATTAAATGGTGAAGCAGCACACCAGCTAGGACATTACACAAACTACTAAGTATAATGTATGACGATTAAAACTTGGGTAACTTGCTTCAGTGGTTTACAGACTCCATCCCAATAGCCTAGCCCACAGCTGGGCTCTGAGCTTTAATACCTGGGAAGGATGTTTTCTCCAGACAGAGCAATTTCCTTGGAATTAGGTATACTGCATCTGTTCTCCCTACAGCTAAATCCTTGCTGTAAATTTTTAACCTCATCATCTTGCCTAGGTCCTTTAGAGGGAAAATAATTTAGTACATATGTGACAATAATGGGGTATGCACTGTGTTTCAAGGATAAGAAAGGCCTGAGGTGTTTTCCCCTGAAGTACATAATAAAGAAAATCTTTGTGAAAGAGACCTATGAAAAGTTCTCAGAAAAGTTGACTAAATGCTTATCTCATTAAAATGCATCAGTGTGTCAGGCCATATTTAAAAAGCAGTAGATTTAATCAATTTCTCATAGCTATCACCGCTGAGTCATTAAAAATTATATTTAGGTCTCATAAACATTTTTAGATTAAGAGGTTTTTTTTTTAATGTCCTAAAGGTCTTGAGTAAATGATTCTTTGCTGCTACAAATGGAAAGTAATAAGACATGATATAGATTCAATTTCCCTCAGAAGACATATGTGCTTTAAAATGTTAGATAAGAAAATGTCTAGTGCTAAATGTTTCAAGTTTTTCTACACTCAAAGATGGAAAATGAAAATTGCCTGAGAAATCTAAAGTACAGTTGGACTGGCTCATCTATATTAAATATATTAAATATCCTCCAAGTTATAGAGTCATATAACTATGCTTCATAGAGTCAGTCCCACTCACCTCGATACTGACCTTTTAAAACTGAGCCAGAAGGAAAGAGGCACAGCAGACGTAACAAAACCTCACGCCAGACCCCTTTCTGAGAGAGAAGCCACTGGCGTGCTTTTCCTGATGTCTGCTCCCTGTCCACTCTCCAACCTGGTCTGCTCTCACCTCTCTCATTTTGCTCCAATCACACTGGCCTCTGATGGTCCTCCAATTCACCAATAACAGCCCTGCCTCAGGGCCTTTGCACCTGCCCTTCCCACTGCCTAGAATAGTCTTCCTTGTATCCTTGCTTCCTGTCTCCCTTTCTCCCAGTATCTGCTGAAATGTCACCTCAGAAAGCCTTCTGACTACCCCGTCTCAAACAGCATGCCTTGTCACTCACTGTTCTTTAACCCTGTTTTATTTTTCCTTACTATGAGACAGATTAAGTGTCTCTTTGTTATAAACATTCAGCCCATGGCAATGTAAGCCTCAGGAGGGTTAATCGCTTAGTTGTTAACACCTTCCATATATACTGCCTTATTTTTCCTACATGTACCAGGTACGCATTTTTTAGAAAAGTGTCACAGAAGGCAGGTAACCAAATCTTCACATCCATGCTTGCCTGGCTCATGAGAGGTGCTCAGTAAATATTTGTTAAATGAATAAATGAGTTCATTTAGGATCAATACATAGGAGTCAGGTCAAAATTATATTTGGCTTACTTAGCACAACCACTGAACTTGGATGGTGAACAAGAAAACAAATAAGTTGGAAGAGTTGAGTGCCCTGCCCCTGTCCCCGCAGTACGCTTAATCAGAAGGAAGAATGAAATGAATCGGTGGCCCTTCCTGTACCTTTGGCCAACTCCCATTTAGCCTTGAAATCCCCACACTGCTTAGTTTCTCTTCTTTCTTGCCTGGGAACCTTGCAATCACATCCGTTGTTGCACTTACCACATCGTGTTGTAACTATCTGTTTACTTGTCTTTCTCTCTCTCAGTTGTGAACTCATTGAGGTGAAGACCCATTTGACTGGGAAATCAAATGATTGATCTCCCAGTGCCGAGCATATAATATGTGCTCAATAAGTGCCTACAAAATGAGCTTAGTCAGATTGAAATAAGGTGCTGGGGACATCAGTGGACTCAGCAGCATGGCATGCTCGAAGGCCTGAATGGAAGGAGGCCCCGAACTCTGGCCCTTACCTTTCTATTCCACTGAGTTTGTGGCGGTGCTTCCTGGACATGAGCAGCCCACCACCCCAGGCAGCCTGTGAGGACAGAGAAAGGGGAGGGAGGGGGAGCAGCGACATTTAAGAACCTGTCACTCCATGCCTCTAGTAAAACATGAGAGAGAAAGTAAATGGTGAAAAACATAAGTTTCTCCAACAAAAGGAACCCATACAGATTGTTCAACCAATGGCAGTTATAAGTATTCATTGTTTGTCACTTCTTCAAAAGTTCCTCCAAGTTAAAGTAAGAGTAGCTACAAGTGATACAGGTAAATCAGGTCTGAGCCTGTGGTGCCAAGACTCAAAGGCCCAGAGTACTCTGGAAGGCCAGAGATGCTCAATGAGCCCCCCCAGGTTGGCTCTGGAAGTGACACAAAGGACTGGAGGCCGCCATCTGACTTTCCCAAGGGTAGAATTCTAAGGGCCCCTGAAAACTCAGAAAGCTGCAGCCTTCCAGGGCTTGGAAGTCCCACCACAGCTCCTGCAACAGCCAGATATTTTTGTGGGTACCCTTATGCATGTTTACTGAATCGCTGGGGACACCACATAACACAAGTATAGTCTTCGTTAGTCATTTGTTCAACAGTAGGGCAGGTTACCCAATCGTCCAGTTGTGAGAAGCTATATCCATAAGAGAATGGAGTGAGAAAAAAAGAAAAAGTGCACTCAGTCACACATGTGAAAATGCATCTTTTGTGTTTCTGGGAAAATCTGGTACTAAATCACTTAGTTGATAACATCTTCATATAATGCCTTATTTTTCCTACAGGTATCAGATATGCTTTTTTTTTTTTTTTTTTTTTTTTTTTTTTTAGAAAAGTGTCATAGATGACTGACTGAAGGCAGATAGCTGAGCGTCCAGATTCATGGCCACTTTCTATACATTGTATATTATATATTTTCCCCTCTGAAATCAGTTATATTTCTTTCTGTAGCTATTTGTCCAGACAAAAGTTACATGAAAAGGTGATGTAGATCAAATTCCAAAATGAACCACAGAAGACAGCAACTGGCCATAAGGAACTAGATGTGTCCCAACGGATATATGGTCCTGTGCTATGTCTAGTCGTGAATGGCCAGCTGGGGGCCAGAGAAGAGTGGAACTAATGTGGGTGGAGAGAGAGCCAGCTGGGCATTGGGAGGAGCTGCTTCCACCCCTGAAATGGACCGGGCCACTCTGCGAGTTACAGCACTTACATCAACATGCAGCCAAAGGTTATATTTCTCACATATATCTGCAATCTCCTGTATCGGATCAAAGGCTCCATAAACGGTTGTGCCAGCAGTTGCATTGACATAAAGAGGAACATATCCCTATAAGGTAAGAGAAACAGGCTGATTAGTCTTTTTAACCTTTCTCCTTTCCACAGGAAGTAGAAGAATTGCAGTAACATTTATTTCTAACAGAGATCAGCAAGCTGGTGTGGTCTCAGATACCATATCTGGGAGTACTCTTTGTTGGTTCATTCACTCATTCATTCATTTATTCAACAAATATTCTCTGCATGACATTTATGGGCCAGGACCTATTGTTGAGGCTGGGAATAAAGCAGTGAGCAAAAGAGACAAAGAATTCTGTCCCTGTGGAGTTTACATTCTAGTGGGCAATGACAGACAACAAACAAAATTAAATAAGCAGAATACGCAGTATGTTTATAGTGACAAGTTCCATGGCAAACAATAAAGCAGGAAAGAGTAATAGTAAGTGTTTGGAGTGATAGGCAGGTAGCTCTAAATCTCATCCAGACATTGTACAGTTGTTCGGAAGCTGCATTGTCCTAAGTATACTGAGGTAATAATACTGAAGCATTGCTTGGTTATTTAAAACTGGTCTACACATTGTTTCAACTAATAGTGGACACAGTAAAATTTTGATGTGAACAAGAAATAAATGAGGAAATCGAATCAGACAGGCTTGCGGAAATCTGTGAGTCTTAGGTTTTTATTGAAGCTCAGTTCCATCACTATTCCTTGCTTAGTCCTAGCGATATTTCCATCCATCTCCCCTAGTGAGACCCCAGCAAACAATGACAGTAGAGAAGGAGGTATAAGAATGTAACCCCATAATAGCGAGTTGGTAAATGGCCTGACTGCTACCTGGCAGTGCCTTGTAGATACATTTGTTCTATGAGATTCTTTTGTTTAATGGAATTTATTGAGGCTGATTCACCAAGTATTATGGGCCATCTTCCTTAGAATGGAAGCACTTTGCTAAACAGAATCCTAAGCTAAAATGACATTTGTTAAAATGAGGTCATACCTAACAAGTAGCAACTGAAAACTTCAATTAGGCTGTATCTTCATGGTGCTTGGGTGGTGGATTTATTGACGTTCATCAAACTAGTCATTTGGCACAATGAAGATTGGATAAGTGGTTTAATGACTGATTTTTCATTTAAAAAATTGATATCGTATAGACACAATTTTAAAGCCAAATCACCTCCCAAGTTGAAAATAAGCAAACACTTGAGAATAGAATTTTAAAAACACAATAAAATGATCTCTCATATTGTCCAAGACTTTTACTGTCTAGGTCAGAAAGAAGGTATTTTTAAAAATTTGTATTCACCAGAGTTTAGAGCTATCATAGAGTACATACCTTTTGCTTGGCTTCAAGAATTTTTGCCTCTAAATCAGCAGGAATTATCTTCCCCCTGTAATTATTATAAAAGGAGAGAAACTCAAATGAAGAATCAATGTGACTGCACACGAAAAAAACTTCAGCTGCAGCAAAAAGTAATTTAATCAGATATTTTCAACAGACCATTAGCAGCTTGGCACACTGTACTGAGTCAGTCCTTAAGCACAATAAAACAAATTTAACAGATGAACACATTTAATACATCAAGAACCTAATATTCCCTCTCCCCTGCCTACCTTTCATTGCACTTTATCAAAATCACATTGTCAGTTCCAAAGCCAAGTGCAGCCCCAGCCTTCTTTATGGAATAGTGACTCTGTAACAAACAGAGGCTTGAGGTTAGATGTTAGGTAGTCCCTTGGAAAACACCACAATCCATGAGCAAGAGCACCCAACTCACATGTTCTGAGGTGAAGAGGACCAGTTTGGGCACGGCCGCCATGCCCTTTGTCTTAACTTCTGGGAAGTACTTGTAGCGAGCAGCCATGATGCTGTACATGTTGGATATGGCTCCCCCTATCAGCAAGCAGAGACATTGGGAGGTGTTGGAGAGCCTTCATTATTGTTTCTAACAGCAAAGGCTGAGCAGGAGTCTCAAGAGACAAGGGAGGTCAGAAAAGGGAAGGACAATATCCTGATAGGTCTTGCTGGATTTCCTGTTGCCAGGGCTTCCCTCTGGACCCTTTTCCCTGGGAATACAGTAGTCACACTCATTACCAAAGCCATCTAGGTAATTTGGCTGGAGGTGATTCACATACTTCAGCGCCCATCCCACCTGAAGTCTAGACAGAAATATGAGGTGGCAGTGGCCGCAAAGAGATAGGTGAGTTACAACCTCCCTGCTTCCACTTTCTGCTCAATCTATTTATGGAACAAAGATGAATTTGTTCTCTGAGTCAGAAAGACAGAGAAAGAGAGAATAATGGAGCTTACCAAAGGAAACAGTGACATTGCCTGGGTACTCTCCTCAAAGAATAGCCCAACTGAGTTATTGAGTCATTTAGGAGAGCTCTAAGTTTATTAGAAGAAAACCAAACTTGTGTTTATTGAAATAAAGATGCAAGGATAATTGAGGTAACTAGGCATGTTTGGCCAACACAAACTAATCACTTGTGCACCAATTACCTGACAATTAAATAGGCAAATTTGCAGTCAGCTCAAATTGCCTGGACAATTGCAATTCTTATTTCTTTTCTTACCCTATAGACAATCACGGTGTCTCTGCCAAACTCCTTCCTCCCTCCAAGAACGTCTGTCCTTATTTTAAAGATTTTTATTGTATCTACATCAAACCAGAGATTCAAAGTAGATATACTATTTTGGCCAAAATTGGTTAGTTAATTGATACTCTTGAGACACTGATCCCAGCTTAATCAAACTGCTGTTGACAAACTGGAGTTGCTTAGCATGATTTAGACACAGCCTTTGCCAGTTTGTACAGGGTTAGGCACACCCTTTGTTAGTTAGTACACACAGAATGTAGCATTCTTGCTTGCCTTCACCCTGACAAAGATAGGAAGCCAGAGTATCGAAAAAAATATTTTTTAAGGTCATTCTTCCACAAACTCACTTTGTATTTAGTATTCTCAAAAGGGTCCTAAAGCTCCATACCACAAACCTTGAGGAGAATCAGGGAAAGAGAACAGAAACTTACCAGGAGAAAATATCCCATCACCATCTTTATTTGACCATCCAACTATCTCTCTCATCTTCTTAAGCGTAATTTGCTCCATGAGGACAAACACTGGAGCAATTTCATATGTAAACCTGGAAAGGTGATAAAAATGAATGAAAATAAAGAAGTCAACTACTTTTGGGAGCATAGATGATTGGTTTAGTATTTGTACTCAGGTTCTAAAAAAAGAGTTTCAAAACCACTGAAACACTTCATTTCCTAGAAACGCATTAAATCACCGATCATAAGATGTCAGAAACCAGCCTGGGATACTGAAAGAGGTAGTGGAAGTGCCTGCTCTGTGATTCTTCACCAACAAAATAGATTTTTATTGAAATAGAATATCTTAGCTGTCTGTAGTCAACCCAGAGAAATAGAAAGAAAGAAAATGACTTTTCTGGGTCTCTTTCATCTCTAAGATTATAGGACAATACAAATGTTAATTGAGAAAAATGTATTATAAGTGCTATATACAATTGGTTTGCAATATTTGTAAAAAACTGCCATTTTCACACTTGTAGAATCTATAAAACCCAGAGTCAAAGTCTATCTTTAAAAAACAATTGTAAACATCTGGAAGCTAACTGCAAAGATAATTGGAAATATTGACCCAGGTTTTAAAGATCTCAGCATAATTATTTACATGGTTTTTCGACTTATAATCCCCAAGGACAGCTATGTTTCTATAATTCTCTGAAGTCAATATGTGTCAAGAATAATTATAAGTGATGATTTTCTAATTACCAATTATAAACGTAAGCAGATGGTCAACTGGCATACACAGAAAACTGTGGACATCACATAGCCTGGTAGGTTAGCTTTGTCTTCTAACAAACTGATTTAAAAGTAGCAAGTCATGCTCTTCTCAAAGCAATTCAAAACAGAAGACATTCTGGTAGACTAGTCTAGTCACTGAAACAAGACCATGGTGTCAAGCATAGGGCTTAAGAGAAATCAAAGAATGTCCGTCCACAGAAAACTGAACCAGAAAACAAAGATATTTACTGACTCTGAGGTTCTTTGTATGTCTTCTTTTTGCTTGGCCTTCTTAAGCATTAGAGTTTATGGGCTCGGGTCAGACCATGCTCACTAAAGAGAAACGCCTGGATTGACTCAGCCAAGTGATAGGGGAAGACTTTATCATTGGTTAGGGTGTTTGGGCTGAATGCCAATGCTGAAGACTAATGGGAATCCTTGCTGGCTTAATGATTTAGAAGAGCTATTTGAAAGGATGAAATGACAATTGTACATAAGACACACATGAAGCTAAGTTTTAATCATGGAGGAAAAAAGCAATCAAATTAATCACACAGTGGTAAAAGAGGACAAAAAGATCCTGGAAGATGCTCAGGATATGTCTGTTGGTAGAATTTTGTTCCCAAAATGAGCATGTCCATTTCCTCAGAAGAACCCTTGAAATTTAGGAGGAAGACCCTCGGAAATCATGTGTTCAGTTACCATCACCTCTGGAGGTCACAATCATGCTTTGGTTCTGCTCTGAGCCCCATCACCGTAGCAACCAACACTCCCTCATGTCTGATGGCCTGATGAAGGAAGAAGAAGAAAGGATTCCTGGTTTAGCCTGTGCTGCTGAGTGTTCCAAGAGGCAAACTCATGATGGGCTTCTAACCATTCTTGAACAAATGTGTTAACAGTGCCATTGATTTTTGGAGATGTTGAAATGGCAAAAATGTTTGCATGGTGAATAGGTACTGGTGGCAGTGTGTGCGCTAGAATCTCAGAATACCAAATGAGAAGGCTCTCTGGGATGAGGCATGGAACAAATGGAATCATACACCATAATATCAGAACCTTATCAAGGATGGGATAAAAGCTGAGTTGGAGTCATGTCAGTGTTAGATGGCCAGGCAGGAACCACATGGGAAAGGGAGGAAGGAAAAGGGATGGGACTGAAGGCCAGGAGCTTGGTCCACTTCATGATTTGAATCAATTTAGGCCCCAGGTTTAGTCTTAGAATTAGTCTTCCCCCTTAAAGGAAAGAGCATGGCCATTATGCTCAAGATTAGGAGAAAGAATCTAGAACTTTCAGTCATGGGACTATCTGATCTCATGTTGTTTAGGTTCCTTATTTGTCCAGGTACCCAATTCCTAAACCTTCCTTTCAGTTCTGTTCAACAAATACTTATTAGATGACTATTCTCTGCCAGGTGGCCTCTTACGTCCTGAAGAGACAAAGATATGATGACACCATTCCCAACCTTGAGGAAGAAGCTTAAGAGGGTGAACCCAGCATCTGGTTCTTGGCTTCAGCTGCATCCTGTTTGACAGTCCCTGCCTGGGCCTCAAGGGCCAGTTATTCCACAGCTAAGACCAAGCTTATCTTGATTCATGACCTCAGTTCTGACATCCTGTCCTGGCAGCAGACAGACTGCTCTATGGCTGTCCATCCCCAGCCAGGCCTGACACATGGGCTAATATGGTGCTCCCTGCAACTGACATTTCTGTGACCCTGCCTTCCTATCCTGAGCCGTGTTTACAGCTGGTAGTCTGCCTGCACCCAAAGACTTATAAAAGCCCTTGAAGCTCACCCAACAGCAATGGTTCTTAGCTTAATTGGGGTCACAGACCCTTTGGGATTCCTAAGAAAGCTATGGTCCCTCTCTCCAGGAAGAAAGTGAGGACGTGCACATCATTTGGCATACAATTGTAGGAGACTCTCCTTTTGCAACCTGGACTCCAGGTTAGGTGCCCCCTCCCTAAATGACAGATGAAAGCAGATAGTCAAAAGATCAAAGGTCAAATATGGATGCAAAAGAAGCTGGTTAGATGCTAAAGTTAGAGGACAAGATTATATTTCAAAATCAGAGTAGAAGAAACTAAACCTGCAAAAAGCTCTGGGTTGAAGCATAAGAACATGGGATTGGAAATAAGGATTTAAAACACTCCATTGGTGACATTCATGAAGTGACACTAAAGGAGATTTCTGAGCCTTTGTATATTCTGAGTAGGGTAGTGAGTTAGACCTTTTTCAGTGACTCAACTCACCTTCCCAGTAGGATTCTCACTCAGAACCAAGGCAAATTGTTAAAAAGTTGTATTTCTCTGCGGCAGAGTCTGCTGGTTGCTAAACAGTATCAATCTTTTCTTGCTTCATTCAATTTTATTAGGAGTGGCAATTCACCCAGATTAAAGACTACATCTTCCAGCTTCCCTAGGTGTGGCCATGACACTTAGCAGCGGCTAAAGAGATGCTATGGGAAATGTTGTGTGGAGCTTCTAAAGTTTTTGAGAAGGAAAGAATATATTCCCCTTTGCCCTTCCTTCCTCTATCTCTCCCTCTCTCTCCCTCCGTCCTGAGCTCTGAAACACAGAAGTGATGCTAGAGCTCCAGCAACCAGCCTGCACCATCAGGAGACTGAGGATGAGAGCTGCGTGCTATAGTGTGCCTCAGAAAGGCACAAGCAATTTGTCCCTAGTGAGCGCTAAACTGGAAACTTCTTTCATGAGAGAAAGAAATAATTTTCTATGTTGACTCCCTATCTTGACATTCCTCTTAGATTTCCCCTCTTTACAGGTGTGGCAGGTGGCCTATCTTCACCTTAAAAGCTAAAGCACCCAAGGGGAGCTTAGTGAGCCCCTCTGATGTCCAGAGATGATAAGAGACAGAAACAAAAGAGCTGAGAGGCTGAAGGGAGGGGGTCTCGAATGGCAACAGTGACGTGAGGGGTGGCTGCCTTTCCTAGGTGTGTGCAAGGCACCTTGCATACACTGAGTACTTAAGACTGGTGCCTTTTGTAGTCTTCAGAACCACTCTGTAGGATGGATAAGATTATCCTCCATTTTTTCTGAAGAAGAAACTGAGGTTCAGAGAAAATCAGTGATCTTTTATGATCTCAGTTAGTATGTTTCAGAGTCAGAATTCCAAGTCCTTTGCATCACAGCTGCTTTTCTATGACAAACGAGAACTGCTTACTGCAGGCTCCTCTAGCAACCTGCCTAGTGGTATTAAATGACTGACAACGCCCTAGAAAATTTCTCCTGTGTAATTTCTACGAAAATCAAGCACTAGATAGTAACCTCATAACAGAGGGCTGTGATAGATCTTATCATAAAGATTATGTATTGTACACAGGCGCTCACGGGGTAGGCTGTTTTTCACACGTGGGCACCGCTCAACCTGCACAGTTGTGCTTGGTGGCCGCTTTGGAAGAAAAGAGCTGTAGACGCCACGGACAGCTACACATTTGTGAAATTTTCTTTGGATCTTCACAGGGTCCTTGCTTGGAAGAATACATCTCAAAGATATATACACAGGCAAGTATAGATGGTGAACATAAATGTTCTTTTTATTCTGTCAGATACCTAACACTTTGCTACTTGAATTAGGATTTTGGATAGTTCTTCTAAAAAGACTATACTGAGGAATATAGTTATTATTTTCTATTACCAATACCACCTAAACTCAATGATAGTGCAGGTCAAAAAAAAATGAGTATATCGCTAATTAAATTCTACTGTGCCAAAGAAAGAGCCTTTTCTCATTTTTTTCCCCAGACTTATTTTGAACACTCTTCCCAGTTGGAGAAGAAACTGTCACAAGGGAGCAAATTTCTGCATGAGCTCCTGACAGCGCTGCCACATTTCATGATCTTCCAGGAGAACTGGCTTAGAACAATTTCTAGATAATAGTTATTACATCTTCAGACAATGCCTTGTCTCCAGAACTGACAGAAACTATTTCACTATTTTAAATAGCCTTCTCTATCGATCTCGTTGGAATCGGATAATATTTTATAAATGTCCATTGTTCAGTCCAGCTGCAATTACTATGTGCCATTTAGTTGGACTGGCCTTGACCTCGGATGGCTGGGATATATTTTAGTGTCTCATGGTTGAGCTGAGGTAAGGGAGGAGTAGAGGCCTTTGATTTTATGAACACAAACAGAAAAATGAGAATTTGTGAGCTCTTTCTGGTTGAAGAAAAGCCTTTTAGGAGAATATCTGGTCATAAATGATTCAAAGGGTTGGGTTCCTTTTATTTACCTTGATATTAGGCTATATATATTAGGTAATTACAGTCGAGAGGCCTACAGAATATACACTTAGAGGTGCTGGGTGAATTCAGTGCCTATATTAAGATGCGTATTTGGCTCTTAATGGAGACGAGGTTTTTACTCAATTTTTCTAACTTATTTCCCAAATAGTTAAAATTTTTTAAAAGTTGTACTTTCTAATTAAAATTGTTCCTTAATGGGATGCTCCAATTAAGCATTAGTGTCTTTTCAAGTTATAATTAGTACATTATGATGTCTTTGGTTGCTGATAAACTTTTCTCTCACAAATCATACTATAGTAAAAATTGCGAAGGTGAGTTTTTTGTCTGAGGACACCATACAAGCAATTGTATCTTTGATCTGAATTCCTTTCTGCCCTTCGCAGCCTCGGTGGTCCAATAAGGACACTCCACGAAGTTAACCATGACTTGCAAGCAGAGAGCATGAAAACCATTCCCAATTTCAATCAGTTTATTCTTTTACGCCTTTTAGCCCTAAAGGCTTTACTTGTCACATCTGTTTTGAAAGTCTGTTGTTGTTTTAAATTAGCAAACAAAGCAAGAATCCTTAATTAATAGAAACTTTTCTGAATGTAGTTAAGTATTTTGAGTCATAGTATTAAACAGCTTTGGAAAACACACGAATCAAAATGTAATTTTCAAGTGCCCCATGAGGTTTTGTCGCTGGAAGTAGCGTAAGAAAAATAGAATACCTTGAATTTTAATAACTTACATTCTATCTTGATGTCAAATGGAATTTCTCATTTTAACTAATACCACCCTTTCACCTAACTTCATTGTACAAACCTACTTTACCATGAACTTAAAAAGTAGATGATTATTTTTCTAAATATTCCCACAGTGGCTAAAACCCATACAATTCTTATGTAATTATTTTGAAATTATTGTCAGAAATGTGTTTCATTATTTCCCCTTGGATACTGTAATAGAATGTGGTGCCATTGTCTGGGCGCATAGAGAGTGGTAAAACATTTTCATAGTGTTGGGAGGAAAAAGTACTTAGTAGGCTATGCTGACCCTCCATCAACTTGTAATTGTGTTTTGGAAGTTTTAGTTAAGCAATAGGTTGATAAAATTAGTTTGTGGCTTTATGGAAGCTGTATTTATAAAGGAAATCTGACCTAAATAATAAGGACCAATGTGCTTCGATAGACATTGCTTGGATGGACCAAGATCATACTCCAAAACATGACCTGTTTAGATACATCATTAAGAAATATGGAGTCTTTTAACATAAAATTCACACTAAATTGAAGGCTAGAGTTATTATTTCTCATCACCATGCTCTAATTCAATTGCATTATTCAATTAAAATAGTTTATTGATTATCTACTATTAAGTTAGAACTGATAAACCTAAAAGATTTTAAGAGAAAAGATGACTAGGGCAACTGTAATAAAATTATTATAGAGCAATTGGAATTGGACCTTTAAGGTAACAAGCCATAATCATATACCATGGTTGCTGATATGAAAATAATACGAGGCACTTACATATTGGTATTGGCAGTTGATGTCAGCCATTCTCCGGCTAAACCAATGATATCCAGTCCAGTGGAGAGCTGGTTGAAAAATCGAGGATGACCTAGAGAGGTGAGTAACAGGCAAGCATCAAGGCAAACCCAGCTATCTTCAAAGCAAAGGCCTGTTCTACTAGACCACTGGGATGGGGACTCCATTCCAACGGTCTATCTAGTAGGGCTGCCCAAAAATATAGAAAATGAAGGTCAGGTTGACTCACCCTATATAAATGTTTAGCATTAATGGTGTCCCACAAACTCATATGTTTCTAAAGCATAATGCTTTTAAATTTAAAAAAACCACAAAAATAATGTCATGAAACTAGTAATCTTTCTGATATCTTATTTGATTTCTGGATGAACTCCCCTGCTATATTTTTTTAATTACGAATCAGGACGTAGTGGTCCTGATTTTCTCCATAAATGTTTCAAGTTTTAATTTAACATCCCAAGGATTTAATCCCCCAAAATCAAGGTTTACTGATGGAGGAGAGGCTACAGGCCACAGAGTTCATGGCATTGCAGACCAAACCAAGCCTGGGGAAAGTACCAGTTGAGGGCATGCCATCACTCTCTGGGTCTCCGTGGTGGTCAAATATGCTGTTAGGCATTGGGGTGTCTTACCTATATACCCTGTTTCCCTGAAAATAAGACCTAGCACACCATCAGCTTTAATGCATCTTTTGGAGCAAAAATTAATATAAGACCAGGTATTATATTATAATATAATATTATATATTATAAGACCCGGTCTTATATTATACTAAAATAAGACCGGATCTTATACTAATTTTTGCTCCAAAAGACGCATTAGACCTGATGGTCCAGCTAGGTCTTATTTTCGGAGAAACACGGTATGTAACAAATCTTTCATTAAACTAAATTTATTGCTGAGGTGACCTGGCATCTCTTCTGTGTAACAGATGCAGACACAGCCTCATATCTCATTGAGTTGTTGGTAAAATAATTGTTATTACTATATAGTAACTCTAAAGCCCTTTGCTACGCAGTGTATGCTTTCACGGTTTTTTTCTCAGCAAATTCATGTTTGTTGCCAAGTTTTGGCCAAGTTGGCATTCACGGGAAAACTCAACCCCACATCAGCAGGCCTGGCTTTGCTGTCCCGAAGGAGTCGGCGCCATAGATTATCTAGGGGTGTATGACATAGAACTGGTGTTAGAAAGATATGCTGACTGCTGTGTTTCCAGTGGAAATTGCTTTTCCTCTGAAAGAACTGTCAGAAAGCTAGTGTTTCAGTGTTCCTGGTCTACGTCCCCTCTCTGAGAATATCTGTTCTTCCCTCTATGGGATGGGGACTCATTCAGAACACCTGGGCTATGACTTCTCATATCAGAATATTCCAATCCCTGCATTCTTAAGAGTCATTAAAACATAATACTGATCTTTAGAAAGAATAAAAGAAGCTAAACAGTAAGCATAGTGTAAGGATGGAGCCAGATTCCAGACATTCGAATAGACTACTCTAAGAAGCTTAAACTAGCCCATTTTCCTTTACTTTGCCCAGTGTCAACAGAATCTATGAATCTCCTGGAACAAAACAAATTTTATTGAAATCTATTTTAAAAATACATGTAATACCCATTTGAAAACTTTTAACAACAAATCTTTCGCTTTAAGATAGGACTGAGGGGTGACTGGTTAGCTCAGTTGGTTAGAGCGTGGTGCTAATAACACCAAAGTTGCCGGTTTGATCCCCACATGGGCCACTCTGAGCTGTGCCCTACTTAAAAAAAAAAAAAAAAAAAAAAAAAAAGGACAGGACTGAATCATAAATATATACAATCACACTATTTGACAATGTATCAAAACCAGGTGGCCTGAGAGAGACAAAAGATGGTCAAAGACAGAGTGACACAAAGGCCCTCAAACAGAAGTAAAGCAGTACCTCGTCCATTAAAATATAAAGAACACAAAGTGCCCTAAAACCTTACTTTTCTCTTATGACTACAGCCTTATGCCCCAAAAATCTTCTACCAGAATTTCTATCAAGTAACAAGGTGACCCAGTTTAAATTTCAACTTCAATTCTCTATATTCAATGAAAATAACAGACGATAGATATGGTGCCGAGCAGTGCATGACCGACAGTCGGGTAGGGGGAGAAAGAAAGACTAACTTTTTAAAGTAAAGTTTTTGAATAAATACACTTCAAGGAAGAAAAAGAGAGATGGAAAGGGAAATCTGTTTTGATTAAGAGACATATCAAGCAATTGTAATGTGAGGAACTTATTTGAGTCCTGACTCAAATGAATTATAATAAAATAATACAA